>NC_056749.1:72947923-73075423 GCF_019279795.1 Protopterus annectens | reverse complement strand
TGTTTTGAGGTTCTGGCAATGGTGGGTCCTAAAAGCCATGCCTGTAGCGAATCTGGCTATATGATTGTAACATCCTGATAATTTGTTGAGATTGGTTTTGGATAGGTTGGTGAGTACAGGGGAGGCATACATAAGGGTAGAGAGGAGGTGTAATCTTGCAATAGCTACCCTAGTTAGGGGGGGGCGAGGAAAGGTTTGGCTCTGTACAGGGAGCCAAGTTTTTTGTTGACAGACTTAATAGTGTGATTGACATGTTTATCACATTTAAGAATGTTGTCTATTATTATAAGCTTTGTATAGTCATCAGGGGAGATAATGGTGTCATTGCTAGATTTGATGTTGAAGGAAGGAGGAGGAATTCTATGGTTAGGGGAGAAAAGTAATAGCTTGGTTTTGTTAGGATTTAGAAGCAGGCAGCGATTAGCTAGCCATGTTTCTACAGTGCTGAAAGTGATCTCAGTGAGGGTTAGAAGTTGTGTAGGAGAGGAGGTCGGAGCATATTAGCATTGGGTCATCTGCATATTTGATGCAGGTGGCTCCTGGGATGGTGGTGTGCAGATCATTGATAAAGAATGAGAAAAGAGGGGGACCTAGTATGGACCCTTGTGGGACACCTAGGGTTAGAAGAAGTTGGGATGACAGCTTGCTGTGCCATAAGACAGCCTGCTGTCTACTGTTTAGGTAGGAGTAAAACCATTATATTGTGTGTTGGTCTAAACTGATGGTTTGTAGGGTATTGAGCAGTAGCTGATGGTTGACTATATCGAAAGCTTTTGAGAGATCTAGAAAGAGTGCTGAAGATAGTTTGTTTTTGTTATGATGAAGATTGATGACATTAGAGAAAGATAGAAGAGCCATGGTGGTACTGTGGAATGGCCTAAAGCTGTGCTGAGTGAGCTTTCCGTTTTGAATAAGAAAGTGTATGATTTGTTTGTGTATGCATCTTTCCATGATTTTAGCTAGTGGTGAAAGAATGGTTATAGGTCTAAAGTTAGATAATTCTGTGGAACTTCCACCTTTATGGAGAGGTATAACATGATATTTTCCATATTGCTGGGATGGATCATTCTGAGATGGATCTGTTGATCAGAATAGAAATGTGAAGTGCTATGTCATCAGCTGCTTTTTGAAGATATTCAACTGGGAGGTGGTCGGCAGCTAGTGTAGTAGGTTTCAGCTTTTTGAGTAAGGTCTGGATCGGGTTGATAGGTACGGTTTGAAAGGTAAAGGTGGGTTGGGTGCTGGGTGGAGCAGGGCTAGATGTGCCAGAGCTGGTGTTTGTGTCCGATGGAGTGAGATGGGTAGCTAGAGACTGGATAGTTTCAGTAAAAAAGGAGGTGAAGCTGTTTGCAATTTCAACAGGGGATTTATCAAGGGCAGCTGATGGGGCAGGAGTGGGGGAATGGCCTGGGTGGAGAAGACTGTTAATATCAGCCCAGAACTTTTGAGGTTTTAGCTGATATTTTTGTTGTAGGAGGGTGTAATGATTTTTTTTTGTCTAGAATGACAGATTTTCTGGTCTGATTCCTTTGCTGCTGGTATCTTACTTGGTCCATAGGGGATTTGGTAACATGCATTGTTTCTTAGATTAATTTTGTTTTTTTTTCTTTAGATAGCCACGGTTTAACTGTGGCTTTTACACGAATGGTATGTTTAGGAGCATGGTGGTTAAGGATAGCCAGAAATTTGGTATTAAATAGAAACATCTATTTTACTTTAGCCATTCAGTGATAAAAACATTGTAGAACCTGTTTTGAGTAAATGCATTGTACTACATAATTAGTTATCTAAGTTTATTTAATGAGTTACTTCTCTATCTTCTGTCTCTACAGCCCCAACAATGAAACAAAGCGGACTTTGAGAGTGGACGAGATGTATCTGATCGATTCAGGAGGACAGTACTTGTAAGTCTGAATATGAAAGTGCCATTTTTCCTTTGTTCAAAATGTAATTTTGGATTGTTTTATTGTTTTAACTTGAAAAAATCATAGGTTCATAGGTTGGTACTAGGCTATCAGCCCTAGCATAGTACAAGCCTAGCCATAACAATTCCCTGGCTATCTCTTCTCACACTATTTACTTCCCTGGACCCCTGTCTGGCTGGGTGACTGACGTGATCCCGGGGTGAATTTCCTTTCTCCCATCCAATCGTCAAGGTTCCTTTTGAAGAGGGCCAAAGAGGCACTCTGCTTGACATGTATCAAATGATTCTTTTTTGTGGTTAAATAAGAGTCAGTAGTCTATTTCTGACCTGTCTAGTCTCAAAAAGACACAGGAAATGTCTAAGAAGGACATTCAATTGGCAAGTCAAAACAGTATACAAACGTTTGTTTTGCCATTTATATAGTTCTTCTCAAAGCCTACATATATTTGAAAATGTAAACTATGACTTTGATTCTTTTTAGAAATAATATGATTTAACTAAGAAAAACAAATGTTAAGGCAAAGTGATAACATTTGTTCATTTATTAAAGTATTTGCGTTACTCTTGACATAGAAAACATGTTAATTGCTCGACATAACATGAAGTGACTATACCATGCTGTAGCTGCGGTATTGCATGCTTTCACAAAATGGGCCACAGATAAGGGTAATATATATATAGTTACTAGGATAGGAGTTATACAAGTGTGACACAGAAGGGAGGTGGAATATCAATCTATAAGGAAGATGCTACATGTACGGTCAAGAGAGGGGAAGGAACCCCACCCCATGAATGGGGCAAGAAGAAGGTCAGTAAGTGCCTGTCACTGAAGGCAAAAAACTGATGGCCTTATACAATGCAACTTCCCACAGAAAGTAAGGGAGGAGGATGCCTGATACATTGTAACTTTCCATACATAGTAAGGGAGGAGGATGCCTGATACATTGTAACCTCCTACACATAGTAAGAGAGGAGGATACTTTAAACAGTACAACTTCCCACACATAGTAAAGGGTGAGGATGCCTAATACATTGTAACTTTTCATACATAGTAAGGGGGATGATGCCTAATCAGTGTAACTTCCCACACATAGTAAGAGAGGAGGATGCTTTAAACAGTACAACTTCCCACACATAGTAAGGGAGGAGAATGCTTTAAACAGTGCAACTTCCCACATATAGTAAGGGGGAGGACGGCTGATACAGTGTAACTTCCCACACATAGTAAGAGAGGATGATGCTGGATACAGTGTAACTTCCCACACATAGTAAGGGAGGAGGATGGCTGATACAGTGTAACTTCCCACACATAGTGAGGGAGGAGGATGGCTGATGCAGTGTAACCTTCGGCACAGAGTAAGAGAGGAGAATGCCTGATACAGTGTAACTTCCCACATAGAGTAACAGAGGAGGATGCCTGATACAATTTAACTTCCCACACATAGTAAGGGAGGAGGATGGCTGATACAGTGTAACTTCCCACACATAGTAAGGGAGGAGGATGCCTAATACAGTGTAACTTCCCACATAGAGTAACGGAGGAGGATGCCTAATACAGTTTAACTTCCCACACATAGTAAGGGAGGAAGATGCTTTAAACAGTGCAACATTCCACACATAGTAAGGGAGGTGGATGCTTTAAACAGTGCAACTTCCCACACATAGTAAGGGAGGAGGATGGCTGATACAGTGTAACTTCCTACACATAGTAAGGGAGGATGATGCCTGATACAGTGTAACTTCCCAGACATAGTAAGGGAGGATGATGCCTGATACAGTGTAACTTCCTACACATAGTAAGGGAGGAGGATGATTTAAACAGTGCAACTTCCCACACACAGTAAGGGAGGAGGATACTTGATATAGTGTAACTTCCCACAGATAATAAGGGAGGAGGATGCCTGATACAGTGTAACTTCCCACACATAGTAAGGGAGGAGGATGCCTGATACAGTGTAACTTCCCACATAGAGTAACGGAGGAGGGTGCCTGATACAGTTTAATGTCCCACACATAGTAAGGGAGGAGGATGCTTTAAACAGTGCAACATTCCACACATAGTAAGGGAGGAGGATGCTTTAAACAGTGCAACTTCCCACACATAGTAAGGGAGGAGGATGGCTGATACAGTGTAACTTCCTACACATAGTAAGTGAGGAGGATGCTTGATACAGTGTAACTTCCCACACATAGTAAGGGAGGATGATGCCTGATACAGTGTTACTTCCCACATAGAGTAACGGAGGAGGATGCCTGATACAATGTAACTTCCCACACATAGTAAGGGAGGAGGATGATTTAAACAGTGCAACTTTCATCACATAGTAAGGGAGGAGGATACTTGATATAGTGCAACTTCCCACAGATAATAAGGGAGGAGGATGCCTGATACAGTGTAACTTCCTACACATAGTAAGGGAGGAGGATGATTTAAACAGTGCAACTTCCCACACATAGTAAGTGAGGAGGATACTTGATATAGTGCAACTTCCCACAGATAATAAGGGAGGAGGATGCCTGATACAGTGTAACTTCCCACATAGAGTAACGGAGGAGGGTGCCTGATACAGTTTAATGTCCCACACATAGTAAGGGAGGAGGATGCTTTAAACAGTGCAACATTCCACACATAGTAAGGGAGGAGGATGCTTTAAACAGTGCAACTTCCCACACATAGTAAGGGAGGAGGATGGCTGATACAGTGTAACTTCCTACACATAGTAAGTGAGGAGGATGCTTGATACAGTGTAACTTCCCACACATAGTAAGGGAGGATGATGCCTGATACAGTGTTACTTCCCACATAGAGTAACGGAGGAGGATGCCTGATACAATGTAACTTCCCACACATAGTAAGGGAGGAGGATGATTTAAACAGTGCAACTTTCCACACATAGTAAGGGAGGAGGATACTTGATATAGTGCAACTTCCCACAGATAATAAGGGAGGAGGATGCCTGATACAGTGTAACTTCCTACACATAGTAAGGGAGGAGGATGATTTAAACAGTGCAACTTCCCACACATAGTAAGGGAGGAGGATGGCTGATACAGTGTAACTTCCTACACATAGTAAGGGAGGATGATGCCTGATACAGTGTAACTTCCCAGACATAGTAAGGAAGGATGATGCCTGATACAGTGTAACTTCCTACACATAGTAAGGGAGGAGGATGATTTAAACAGTGCAACTTCCCACACACAGTAAGGGAGGAGGATACTTGATATAGTGTAACTTCCCACAGATAATAAGGGAGGAGGATGCCTGATACAGTGTAACTTCCCACACATAGTAAGGGAGGAGGATGCCTGACACAGTGTAACTTCCCACATAGAGTAACGGAGGAGGGTGCCTGATACAGTTTAATGTCCCACACATAGTAAGGGAGGAGGATGCTTTAAACAGTGCAACATTCCACACATAGTAAGGGAGGAGGATGCTTTAAACAGTGCAACTTCCCACACATAGTAAGGGAGGAGGATGGCTGATACAGTGTAACTTCCTACACATAGTAAGTGAGGAGGATGCTTGATACAGTGTAACTTCCCACACATAGTAAGGGAGGATGATGCCTGATACAGTGTTACTTCCCACATAGAGTAACGGAGGAGGATGCCTGATACAATGTAACTTCCCACACATAGTAAGGGAGGAGGATGATTTAAACAGTGCAACTTCCCACACATAGTAAGTGAGGAGGATACTTGATATAGTGCAACTTCCCACAGATAATAAGGGAGGAGGATGCCTGATACAGTGTAACTTCCCACACATAGTAAGGGAGGAGGATGCCTGATACAGTGTAACTTCCCACATAGAGTAACGGAGGAGGATGCCTGATACAGTTTAACTTCCCACACATAGCAAGGGAGGAGGATGCTTTAAACAGTGCAACATTCCACACATAGTAAGGGAGGAGGATGCTTTAAATAGTGCAACTTCCCACACATAGTAAGGGAGGAGGATGGCTGATACAGTGTAACTTCCCCACATAGTATGGGAGGAGGATGTCTGATACAGTGTAACTTCCTACACATAGTAAGGGAGGAGAATGCCTCATACAGTGTAACTTCCCACACATAGTAAGGGAGGATGATGCCTGATACAGTGTAACTTCCCACACATAGTAAGGGAGGAGGAGGATTTAAACAGTGCAACTTCCCACACATAGTAAGGGAGGAGGATGCCTGATATAGTACAACTTTTCACACATAGTAAGGGAGGAGGATGCCTGATACAGTGTAACTTCCCACACATGGTAAGGGAGGAGGAAGAAAATCTGTGGGAGTGAACAAAAACGGGTTGTAGGAGGAATAATATAATAACTAATGGGTTATTTGCCAGTAGTTGACTGGGAGTTTTCCAAGTCCCATTGTTTAGAAAGCGTGAGGATTGAATGATGTACTAGACCATTAGGGGGTTCAGTGAACTGGAGACTGACAGTACCAGACAGAGCAAAATTCTAAATGTGACTCTAAGAGAAAGGAAAAGGGACCCATGGATTTATAGGTGAAGATGTAGTTAGTGAATACTGATCAAGACAGCACATCGTTTAGTGGTGAGAATACAAAGGAAAAAATAATGGCTGGGATTCATAACCAAACTGCATGTAGAGCAAGGCTAATTATTGCATGCAACAAGGGTGTGGACAGCTCTAAAACAGTCTTCGTACATTTGCTTACTAGTGAGCTTTCTTTCAGAAGGAACTACTCAAATACTAGTGCTGCACAGGTGAGCCAAGCTAATGACGTCAGGGTTTTAAGGTAGTGGGATACAATGAACTAGAGGAAAATCTCAAAGATGAGTTAGGAGACAGATTGGAAATGCATCAGTGATCAAGTCATCAGGGATATGGGCAAGGAGTTGAAGAACAGGCAAAGAGAAGAAAACTGTGACCATTTGAAATGATGGGACTCGCAATGCAAACTCCAAGAATGTGAATGTTAAATTGCATTAACAGAAGATGACAGAGATAAGCTATACATTCATAATTGCTGACAGGTTTATTGAAACAAGCTGATCAAGCTCTACTGTGAGATTTTAAACATTTTCTTTATAACACAGATATAACTGTCAGACACACTGCACTTCCTAAGTTGACTCGGATTATAAAACTGTCCACCAAAAAGTCTTTACAGCCACTTTTATAGTTTTAAAACTTTGTTCTTGATGAAACCATTCTTTTTCTGTATTGAAACCTTCTTTGTCTGCATTCTTATCTCATCCAGAGAAAAACAGTTCCTTCAGCAGGCCAAAATGTTCATAGGTTCATAGGAAGGTACTAGGCTATTGGCCCTAGGGCCTATATAAACCTAGCCAAAAATGTACCCTGGCTTTTGCCACCCAAAAAAAATATTTTCCTGTGCCCCTGTTGAGCAGAGCCACAGAAGTGATCCGTGGGGTGAATTTCCTATCTCCCGTCCAATCATCAAGATTTTTCTTGAAGAGTGCTAATGAAGAGCTCTGTTTGACAGAGATATGTAGTCTGTTCCAGAGTATGGGAAGTCTCTGGGACAGGAATGTATCCCTCCAGCATGTTATGTTTATTGTGGTGATAAGGTTTAGGTCCCTAGATCGTGTAGCTCAGAGGGATTGGGATTTCTTTAAGTGGAGCATGTCCAACAGCTGTGGGTTTCACATAGCTTTGTATGTCAGGCAGAGATCACCTCTGAGTAGGCGATATGTGACGGAGTAAAGCTGGAGTTTTTTGAGACGGTCTGCGTAGGGTAGCTGTTTGAGGCCAGTAATCCTCTTTGTGAGGTATTTCTGTGGCCTTTCTAGTTGTTGTAGATGTCTTGTGAGGTACATACCAAAAGGAGTGTTGTACTCTATAATGGGTCTAATGAGTGATGAGTAGAGTGGAACAATTACCTCTTTTTTTCTGGATGAGAAACCTTTTGTGATGAGGTTAGCCATGTAGAAGGATTTCCTGACCACTGCGGTGATGTGATTATCAAAGGAGAGACTACTGTCCACCTGTGTCCCAAGGTCTCTTATCACATTTTTGGTGTTAAGTAGACTATCAGCTATGTGGTAGTTGATGGGTGCAGAGTTTTTACCAAAGGGGATGACAATACACTTTTTGGCATTGAGCTTCAGGCCATGGCTTTGACACCAGGCATCTGTCGCAGTGAGGCCCTTTTGTAGTATGTCCACATCGTTAGGAGTTTCAATTATGGCTACTAGTTTGCAGTCATCTGCAAACTTTGTTAGCCAAAGACCTTCTGTGTTAGCCTGTACTTCAGAGAAGTAGATACCAAACAGGAGAGGACCCAGGACTGAACCCTGTGGTACTCCACTTGTCACTGATCTGAAGTCGGATTTGGAGTCTGCTACTTTCACAGTGTGGGTTCTGTCCATGAGCCAGTTGGCAACCCATCTTGTGACATAGGGATTTATACCTAGTTTAGTGAGCTTATCTATAATTCCAGAGTGGGGGATAGTGTCAAAAGCCTTGCCGAGATCTAGATAAGCTGTGTGAACCACCTTACCCTCATCTATGGCTTTGGTGACTGCTTCAAAGAATTCAATCAGGTTTAGGAGACATGATCTGCCTTTTACAAATCCGAACTGGGTAGGGTCTAGAATATGCAGATTACCAATGTCTTTGTTTATGAGTTCCATGATGATACATTCCATTGCCTTGCAGACCAGGCTCATCAGGCTAATGGGGCGATAGTTCCCGGGGTCCATCATGGCTCCCCCATTGTGGAGTGGGATAACCATTGTGGTGCGCCATTCAGTGGGCACAAAGCCTGAGGTGAGGCTATGACTGAACATGGTACTTAGGTAGGGTGCCAGTTCATTCTGTAGTTCATGTAGAACGCAGCCTGGGATATTGTCAGGTCCCATGGATGCTGTGTTCTTGGCTTTGGAGAGTGTGTTTTTTACCTGTGCAGCCACGATTACAGGTATATATTCCGGTATAGAGATAGATATAGGCCCTCTGGGTAGTGAGAGGGGGGTAAAGTTAGCACTGAACTTATCTGCCAGGATGTTGGCAATATCAGTTGGTTCTGTATATTTAGTGCCATTGTGCTGTAACTCAGAGCAGATCTGAATGTTGCCATTGAGATTCTTGACATAGCTATAGAATGCTTTGTGGTTGTCTGTAGAGTCAGTGGCAATTTAGTTTTCGTAACTAGCTTTGGAGGATTTTATGAGGGATCTCAGCTTCTTACTGAGGTTGACCAGGGCGTTCCTCCACTCATGGGATTTTACTCTTTTTTGCAAAAGTTTCTTTCTTCTGTTGTAGAGTTTGTTTATGGCAGAGGACCACCAGATCAGCTTCCTTTTTTTGGAGGATAGCATCTTGGTTCTATTAGGGATAGCATGATCCATGCACTTGTGTAAGTGCTTATAAAGTGTATTTTTGAAGGATTCAGCAGTCATAACTCTATTGTCCGTCTGCATGGGTGTGATGAAGTTTGCCACTTCTGTCTTAAGAAGTGTGAAGTTGGCTTTGGAGAAGTTTTTTACAATGGTTTCCCTAATTGGGGGTGGGTGCGGGATGTGGATGTCTAGGGTGATTAGCTTGTGGTCGGATCTGACCAACGATGAATTGACCTCTGGTGTGAACACTGGTTGCCCATGTTGGTAATGACCAGGTCTAGGATATTACCGCCCCTGGTGGGGGTGTGAATAAGCTGATCCAAGGCGTTGGAATTTATAAATTCCATAAAACGTTGAGCAAAAGAGTTGGTACATGAGTAGATTTCCCAGTTAATGGTGGGGTAGTTGAAATTGCCCATTATTAGGGTGTTAGGTTGTACCCTAATACTTTCCAGTGTATCAAGAAATGAGGAGTGGGAATCCTGGGGTATGGTGGGGGGTCTGTAGCAAGCTACAATTTGGATTGCGGTCTTGCCCAGAATTAGTTGCACTTGGATAATCTTGGATGCATTATGCTGTTCAACTAGCCTGGAGGTGTGGATATCCTTAATGAATATGGACACGCCTCCACCTTTAGTCCTTCGTTCTGGGTTAGGTGGCCAAAAGGTGTGGTATGTTCTTTTAGAAATGTTTTTCATTGATAGGATAGTCTGTATCTTTTCTCTGCTGTTAGCCATTTACCTTTAACTTGAATATCTGTGTACATTCAACTTTTTATGATATTTCAACAAGCCTCTGTTGTTAATACCATTTGTTGCAAAAAGATATTCAGAAGTATAATATTTTTTTGTTCCACACAAGCACAATCTGCTAAGCAAATACATCACATGCTATTCTAAAATATCACACTGCTATCTTGATTACCAAATCTCTGTTACTGTGAAGGAAAAACAACAAAAACATTCAGAAGTATAATACTTTTTTGTTATACATAAGTACATTCTCTTAAGCTAATCATTTAGAAATACAATATGTCATACAAGCACATTCCTGTTATTTCTTCCCACATTTGCAGGCTCTGTATTTTTATGCTATTCCTAAAAAATATCACACTGTCACTATGTGAGACAACAGTTTTACCAATACATGCTGTTACTGTGAGAAAAGTAGTTTTACCAAATCACATACATGGCGTTTCTACGAGGGAAAATCAGTTTTACTTTATAAAATTCTATCAGTTGAGACCAAATGAATGAAAATCCAGATTTACATATACCAAGTCTGAGATTGACATTTCTGGGAATATTCTTTTTTCTCCATGGTATGTTGATCTTGGATTTGATATAAATAAGTTCAGTGGGGGTCTTGCCCCCACGAAAAGAAGGGGTGCAGGACAAGCAGAATGTTGGAGCTGCTAAATTCTTAATGGCATTTTTTTACACTTTTTTGTCTTGATTATAGAACTTTGATACTAGCTACATACTTACAAATTAACTAAAGACTGTCTGTGTAATTTTGGAAAATGTACTTTGGTATGATATTTCTTTTGAAAGATGCACCTTGCCTTGTTGATTTTTTTATTTGGCACAGACTTCTCTGTACTGTATCTCTGTAAATATTGAACTATGTAACTTAGAACATGCTTAATTATGTCTCTGGCCTAGGTCATGTTTGAAAAGGGTTTTATGATCAGTCCACTAATCCAGTTAAGTGAAAAAGAAAGGAAGAACAAATGAGAAATGTGAATGGAAAAGCATTCCAAATTTTTGGGGCAATAAAAGGGAAGACATTGCCACCTGATTTGTAAAGTGATTCAGGGATATGAAAGGGATCAAGAGCTTTCCATTGCCTATCATTGCCTGTTGCTGTTATCAGGTTGAGAGGTCAAAGTCTTAAGATAATTATGAGGCAGGGACATTATCATAAGCATAGACATTTGGTGATTAAAGAAATAGGTTCATAGGTTCATGGGTAGGTACTAGGTTATTGGCTCTAGGGTCTATATAAGCCTAGCCAAAAAGGTACCCTGGCTTTTGCCACCCAAGAAAATTATTTTTCTGTGCCCCTGGAAGCAGAGCCACAGAAGTGATCCCCGGGGTGAATTTCCTATTTCCCATCCAATCATCAAGATTTTTCTTGAAGAGTGTTAATGAGGAGCTTTGTTTGACACAGATAGGTAGTTTGCTCCATAGTATTGGAAGTCTCTGGGACAAGAATCTATCCCTCCAGCATGTTCTGTTTATTGTGGTGACACAGTTTAGGTCCCTAGAGCATGTAGCTCGGAGGGATAGGGATTTCTTTAAGTGGAGCATGTCCAACAGCTCTGGGTTTGACATAGCTTTGTATGTTAAGTAGAGATCGCCTCTGAGTAGGCGATATGCAATGGAGTAAAGCTGGAGTTTTTTGAGACGGTCTGCATAGGGCATCGGTTTGAGGCTGGTAATCCTCTTTGTGAGGTATTTCTGTGGGCTTTCCAGGTGTTGTAGATGTCTTGTGAGGTACATATCAAAAGGGGCGTTGTACTCTATAATGGGTCTAATGAGTGACGAGTAGAGGGGAACAATTACCTCTTTTTCCTGGATGAGAAACCTTTTGTGATGAGGTGTACCATGTAGAAGGATTTCCTGACTACTGTGGCAATGTGATTATCAAAGGAGAGACTACTGAACACCTGTGTCCCAAGGTCTCATCACACTTTCAGTATTAAGTAGACTACTGCCTAAGTGGTAGTTCATGGGTACAGAGTTTTTACCAAAGGGGATGACAATGCACTTTTTGGCATTGAGCTTGAGGCCGTGGCTTTGACACCAGGCATCTGTCTCATTGAGGCCCTTTTGTAGGATGTCCAGATCATTAGGAGTTTTGATTATGGCTCCTAGTTTGCAGTAATCTGTGAACTTCATTAGCCAAAGACCTTCTGTGTTAGCCTGTATTTCAGAGAAGTAGATACCAAACAGGAGAGGACCCAGGACTGAACCCTGTGATACTCCACTTGTCACTGGTCTGTAGTTGGATTTGGAGTCTGCTACTTTCACAGTGTGGGTTCTGTGAATGAGCTAGTTGGCAACACATCTTGTGACATAGAGATTTATACTTAGTTTTGTGAGTTTATCTATAATTCCAGAGTGGGGGATGGTGTCGAAAGTCTTGGCAAGATCTAGATTGGCTGTGTGAACCACCTTATCCTCATCTACGGCTTTGGTGACTGCTTCAAAGAAGTCTATCAGGTTTAGGAGACATAATCTGCCTTTTACAAACCCGAACTGGGTGGGGTCCAGAGTTTGGAGATTACAAGTGTCTTTGTTTACAAGTTCCATGATGATACATTCCATGGCCTTGCAGACCAGGCTCGTCAGACTAATGGGGCGGTAGTTCCCATGGACCGTGGTAGCTCCCCCTTTGTGGAGTGGGATAACAGTCGCTGTGCACCATTCAGTGGGCACAAAGCCTGAGGTGAGGCTATGATTGAACATGGTACTTAGGTGGAGTGCCAGTTCATTCTGTAGCTCGTGTAGAACGCAGCCTGGGATGTTGTCAGGTCCTATGGAAGTTATGTTCTTGGCTTTGGAGAGTGTGGTTTTTACCTGTGCAGCCGTGATTACAGGAAGTTTGCATTCTTCCAGTATGGAGATGGGCCTTTTAGGGGGTGAGGGGGGGGTAAAGTTAGCACTGAACCTATCTGCCAGGATGTTGGCAATATCAGTTGGTTCTGTATATTTAGTGTCATTGTGATGTAACTCAGAGCAGATCTGAGTGCTGCCATTGAGATTCTTGACATAGCTATAGAATGCTTTGTGATTGTCTTTAGAATCACTGGCAGTTTTGTTTTGATATCTAGCTTTAGAGGATTTTATGAGGGATCTCAGCTTCTTACTGAGGCTGACCAGTGAGTTCCTCCAATCATAGGATTTTACTCTTTTCTGCAACAGTTTCTTTCTTCTGTTGTAGAGTTTGTTTATGGCAGGGGACCACCAGATTTGCTTCCTTTTTTTGGAGGATAGCATCTTGGTTCTGTTAGGGATAGCATGATCTCTACACTCGTGTAAGTACTTATAAAGTTCATTTGTGTAGGATTCAGCAGTCATACCTCTATTGTCTGTCTGCATGGGTGTTTTGAAGTTAGCCACTTCTGTCTTAAGAAGTGTGAAGTTGGCTTTGAAGAAATTTTTTTGGTGGTTTCCCTAATGAGGGGTGGGGTGGGATGTCTAGGGTGATTAGCTTTTGGTCAGATCTGACCAATGAGAAATTGACCTCTGGTATGGAACACTGGTTGCCCATGTTGGTAATGACCAGGTTTAGGATATTGCTGCCCCTGGCAGGGATGTGGATAAGTTGATCCAAGGCGTTGGAATTTATGAATTCCAGAAAACGTTGAGCAAAAGAGTTGGTACATGAGTAGTTTTCCCAGTTAATGTTGAGGTAGTTGAAATTGCCCATTATTAGGGTGTTAGCTTGTACCCTAATATTTTCCAGTGTATCAAGAATTGAGGAGTGGGAATCCTGGGGCATAGTGGGGTATCTGTAGCATGCTACAATTTGGATTGTGGTCTTGCCCAGAGTTAGTTGCACTTGGATAATCTCGGATGCATGAATATTGTATTATGGTAACCTTTCTTTTCCACATCCTCCACTGCTTTATTTTTTACTTATTTTACTTAAGTTTTATGACCAGGGAAGTCCACTGGCTCAAGAAGATCCCATTTTCTGTGGAGGCCTGGGGAGAAAAGCTCCACAATAATTGCAAGTTACATTTCATGTTACAAAAGGACATAGTTCATACAGCTAATTAAACATTTACAGATAAGATCCATGATATTTGTAATCGGCTTGTCATAATGTTACAAAAATGAAAAGACATAACTGAATACAGAAATTTCAGCATTTACATAAAGTGAATATTTTTGTTATAAACTCAATTGTATGTTTAACATTTCAAACTATATAGCTACTAGCCATTAGCAGGTTAGGAAAATATTATGCATGGAGAGGGTAATACTATAATTGAGATTGGAGAGTATAGTACAATAGTTATTAGAGAGAAAATTCATTTTTTGGTAAGGGAGGGATTGTTTTGGGTGGGGCAAAGTAACAGTAGAGGTAGTTGGATGAGTCAGTGCAAAGTGGAATGGGGGGGATGGGTTTAAGTTGGAGCATGGCAAGGGTATTCCCATTTCTAAGAAAGATGAGAGAGTAGCTGAGATTTGAAATTTGTATGGTTAGGTTGGTTGCATAGTTGTGCGGGGAGAGAGTTCCACTGTTTAGCTAAGGAGTGGGACAGCAGTAGATGGCCAGGAGGTTGTGCAGGTTTTTGGACCTGAAAGAGATTTTGGTGTTTGGATCTGAGTGAACGGTTGGGAATGCAAGGTTTTAAGGAAGTAGCGAGAGCTGGGCAGTTGGCAGGTTTAAAGATGAGCTTGGCTTGTGGGCAACGGTGAGTTGTAGGTAACTGACATAGTTGGGTAGCTCAAGCCAGGTGAGGAGAGAGTGGCAGTGGTGGGATGAGTTTTTTGAATTGGTTGCAAATTTGGAGATCTTGTGGTAGCAGGATTCAAGTTTAGACTGAAGGCCAAGATGTAGATTGGTGAAAAGAGGGGCACCATACATAAAGGAGTGGAGTAGGAAGGTGAATGCAAGAGTCTGATGGGTAGAGGGGCTTAGGAAGCAGTTGTACCTGTAAAGGAGACCTAACTTTTGTTGGGTTTTCTTGATTGCGGATTGGATGTGAGTGTCAAATTTTAGTTCTTCATCATTAATGATGCCAAGAAGCTTGGTGTTGGGAACGATTTCAAGGAGAGTGTTGTTTTGGCTCTGTATGGTGAATATGTATTTGTCAATGGAGTTTTTATGGGGTGAAAGGTAGATATTTCAGTTGAGTTACCACCCTTATGAAGTAGAATTATGTGAGAGATTTTCCAGAGAGATGGGATGGAACCTTCAGTGATGGTTCTGTTGATTAGTATGGAAATAGGATAGGAAAGTACTTTAGCTGCGATTTGCAGGTATTCAGCTGGTAGGATCGGCTGATGGGTTACATTGTTTAAGTTTAGTCAGTACGGTATAGATGAAGGATGTAGAGACAGGATTTAATTGAAAGGTAGGGGGTTTGCTTGTCATGGGGAATGTGAGGGTTGAGCTAACAGGAGGTAAGGAATTAGCAAGAGATTGTACAGTTTCTGTAAAGAAGGTATTGAAGGTGTTAGCAATCTCCTTAGGAGTGCTTAAGGAGAGACCTGAATGGGTTGGAGTCTAGGAGTAGCCTGGGTGTAAAAGTCTATTGATAGCTGACCAGAAAGTGTGTGGCGTTTGTTGATGCTTGTCTTGGAGTTTAAAGTAGTAGCTTTTTTTATCAAGGAGTACTGATTTTTTTGTGGCATTTCTACAGTGTTTGTAGTTCTGGTGATCGTTTGAGTTTTTAGTGTTTCTCCATTTAGACAAGATCTTATTTTTTAATAGTAGTTTGTGTCTTGTCTCTTTAGAGAGCCATGGTGTAGCTTTACTTCTGGTTCTTATGGATCGACTAGGGGCATGGTATTCCAGTGTTTGTAAGAATTTGGAGTTAAAATAGGATATACTGCTTCCTCAAGAGAGAGTTGTTTTAAGGCAGACCAGTCACAGGTTTGTAGCTCAGCTTGGAAACTTACAGCCTTAAAGTGATTTTTGTTTCGTGTAGTTTTAAGGATGGTTGGTTAGGAATGAAGGTCTTTTTGCCTAATTATATAAGTAAGGAAGTGTTCGCTAATATCAACAGGAAGGGTATTAGCTATATAAGCGATGGGATTTTTTTTACTAGGATCCAGTCTAAGGTACTTTTTTTGCTACTGGGTTTATGAATTCGGGTTGGGATGGTGATAATTTGAGAGAAGCCATACAGGTTTATATGGACTGAAGGTTTGTTTGAGGTACATCAATTCTAGTCTATATTGAAGTCACCAAGTACTATGGTTTCTTGTGGGCGGGAAGAAGAGAGCCAGCAGAGGATATTTTCAAGGGTGTTGATCTGATTGCCTGGAGGTAGGTAGGAGCAAATTATATAAATAGATTTGCTGGTATTGACCTGAAGTTTAGTGATAAGGATTTCTACATTATTATCTAAAGGTATTTGTAAGTCTACTGCAGACCTTATACAAAATTTCTACTCCACCACCCTTTTTGGTTGTACGGTCTAATGTTATTATATTATAACCTGGTGGGATGACTTCATTGTCCTTTGTTCCTGGTTTGAGCCAGGTTTCTGTTAGACATAGGACATCAAAGGAATGTGTGTCAAGAAGTGCATGAAGTTGGCTAATTTTATTGTTTAAGCTTTGTATGTTAAGATAAGCTATGAGTATGGAGTTTGCAGTTTTAGTGGGGGTAAATGGAGTGGTAGGATGGGGTTGGTGGGGATTTAGTAGAGTGTTGTTGTTAGGTCCCGGATTAGGATGAATATCACCGTGAAGTAGAGGGTGTTGTTGTAAAGTAAATGAGAACTTAAGGAGTTTGCAGAGAATATATTGTTATTTTCTGGCTTGTTGGAAAGTAATATGGGCTAGCCTATGATACTTTGGGGAGAGGTAGGTTGAGGTGGAGTTGATGTTAGCATGGCTGTGAGCAGTTGGATGATTGAAAGTTGATGTTTGTTTTAGTGGATGGAGGGATCCAGTGAAATGTAAATTTTCATACAAGGTAAGGATAAATGGTATAAGTAGTATGGGTGTTGCAGCAAGAAAGAGAAACAGATTAGTATGTTTTGGCTGGTGTGATGAAGGCATGGTAGGAAGGAGGATAGTGTGAGGTCAGAAATAGGGTTGATTAATGAGCTAGATAGGAGAGAGATAGTATGGCAAGTAGAATGAAGAGTAGTGAAAGTATGGGTGTGTATGTATCTACTGTTCAGGGGAAAGTAATGAGGTAATTGGACAAATAGGGGAAGGGGAGTGTCCTGTGATGTATAAATGTAGGAGCACTGGGGATGGGTGAGATTTGGGGGTAGGGTAGGAGAGCGGAGTGAGCCCGCAGGGCGAATGGAGCGGGTAGAGCCAGGTAGTGGAAGAAATGTCAAGGAAAACAATCAGTAAGAGTGAGAATTCAGAAGGTAAGTTTGTAGAGTTGTGGAGTAAAGTATAAAGGCTTTCAGGGATGGACTTGGGATGTCAGAGGAGTGCTGAGTGAAATACAAACTAGAGGGACACTAATTAAAGAGAGAAATTAGTAAGCAGAAAAAAGCTGGGCACTCAAATAGGTAGAAGCAGGTAATGAGAGGAAAAGGATAAATAGGGTAGAAAGCTAAGAGTACAGCACCACCTGGTGGCCAGACACTTAATGACAGCAGGAGAGATACAAAAATGATCCCCGAAGGGGGATATCAGGCTAGGGTAATGGACGGAGAAACCCTGGTTAGGAATTTGGGGGGGACAATGAGCTACTTTGTTCTCCACACCTTCCACTGCTGCCCCTGACTTTATTGTCCACATCCCCCACTGCTGCCTCTAACTTTGCGTCTTCATATCTCCCACTGTTGCCTCTAACTTTGTGTCACCCCATCCTCCACTGCTACCTCTAACTTTGTGTCACCACAGAAAACGTTGATCCTGTACTCTAGTCAATCTCATATATCTGAAATGAACAGAATGCAAAGTACCAGACCCAAAATGTATTCCTGATGTCCTGCACTGATCACTTTCTTCAATCCTGGCATTCTTCATCACAAGCCCCAATCCACTTCACAGTCTTGATTCTACAATCCAAACACATCCAGTTTTCTTAGCAGCCACCTGTATGGGGCCATGTCAAAGACATCACTGAATTTGCAGACAATTACAACTATCAGTTCTCCTTCAAAATATTCTTTAGCAATCTTGTCATAAAAATGAATCAGATTTGTTTGACAGTCCCTTCTGTCCACAAACTGAAGTTAGATTATGTTCTGCTGATTGTTCTCTATTAAAGCAACCAATGTTTTCCTCAGAATTCCCTCTGTAGCTTTCCATTGCACTATGTGTAGGCTAACAGGCCTGTAATTGCTCCATATGTTTCCTACTCCATCTCCTTGTGCAAGGGTACCATAGTTATTGCCCTCTGCTCCACAGACACACCTTCAGTTACCAATAGTATATCCTTTGACTGAGAAGTTAAAATGAGGCCCCATCTGCCTGAGTTGATGGTAGCTGAGGTGGCTGTAAAAGATCCCATGACACGAAATGAAAAGAAAAAGGGAATATTCCCGTGTCCTGGCCAAATATCTCATAGTCAGTATGAATACCACCTCAGATCTCTTCAGAAAAGAGGCAACTAGCCCAGTGGACAAGTCCAGTCAACAAAGAATAAATAAATAGTCTGTTGAGAACCTCAGCAAGGGCATCTGCCAGCATACTGACTAGATTCTTGCGAGCTCTGGTAGGCAACAAACATGGTACCAGTGCTCTAGCCTTGGTTTGGTAAGTAAGTACACTCTCTCTGCCTACCTACTCTGTCCATATCCTGGAGTGTGAGGACTGCTGTTTACACTCTGCCACACACACACCAGCGTAGTATCCTGTCCTTCCCAGCTTTTCTTTGTAAAGGCTGAACTGGGATGTTCATTCAGTATCATTGTTTTATCCCAGCCTTCTTCCTATCTTTCCTTAGCCTGGCTATGTTTCTTCCTCCTGTCATTATTTTTGCTATATCATTAAAAGGACTGTAGTTTTCTCTGTTGAGCCTGCTGTCAAGTCTGTTCCAACCTTGTCCTTTATTTTCCTCATTTTCTTTGATGTACTTTATTATGCCTTCCTCCCCCGTGTTTCCCCCCACCTCTTCACTGCCTCCTTTCCATCTTTTGTATGCTCCTTTCACCTGCCTACCTGCCTCCACTTCAAATGCATCTATATCAACCTTCTCTTTTGGATCCTTCTTCAGACCCTTGTGTATAACCTCTAATATTGTATCCCTGATCCATTACCATATGTGTTTACTCGCTCACTTGTTCGACAGTCCCCTAAGTCATCACTGTCCACCTCTCCAGTTCATCAGAATCCATTTCCGTAAAGTCTGATGGCAATGCCTTTGTGTTCTTGTCCTTCCTCTACTCCAAATCACATACATAGCACCTACACCTGGACATCCCCGCTGCCCTTCACCTTAGTTAGAAGCATTTGTAGAATCTGGCCCTTTCCTGTAGAGTTCTGAACCATTTGGCTAAACTCCTCATGGACCAAGACTTCATGTAACTTCTGTTACCCCACTACATTAAAACATGGACTCTCCCTTTCTCCTGCTAAAAGATGCAGATCTCTCCTAATTCTACCCTTTTCCTGCTAGCTTATACTCCATTATTCTCTCTCCAGTCATTTCTCATCCTCTTCCATGGATATTAATATACTACATTATTCCTCTAGCATTCCTCTCTTCCTCTACTTTAACTGTTGCTTGGCTTGTAACATAGGTTCAATCCCCTGCCCTTGATGGTATGATGTTTCTTCTCTTCTATGACCTCACATTTTATGGCTTCCCTTATGTAGGTCACTACTGTACATCCCTTGCTCCCTTGTCTATTACTCCTAAGCTTCCTGTATTTTGGCATTCCATACCCACCCTCTCTTGTTATTGGCTCATGTGGGCAATGGCTAATCTCCCCTTTTGCATCACTGAATGCAGCTCTCGGTCCTCTTGCTCAGACTGCTTGCATTGTACAATAATGATGATATTAGCCAATCATAGTCAGAATCGGTCCAGTTTGTTTTGGCTAAGTTACATGCTCCAATCTTCCTTCATTCTTCTCCCTGAGTACCTGATCCCTATTCTGCATCTATGACCTGCTCCTCCCAATATTCCACCTTATGTTAAAGATACAGTCACTGAGATCTGAGCATTACTGCCCCTTCTTGGATTGGGCAGAGCCTGTCCCTGACACACCATTGCTAGGCCAACTGGTGATCGAATCCCCAGTAAACAAATCTTCCCTTCTTGTCCCCCATTATTGCTCTTGGACCTCCTTTACTTCTTCCCTAATGTCCCATTCCTCATATCTGCCCCATTTCCCATTAGTCCACTATTCAAATCTCATTATTGTTTGTTCTAGTTGCTTCCTGAAAATGATGCATGTCTTCCCTTTCCCATCCTTCATGCACTTTACCTGCAAGCCCTTTTCACTGTTCAGTCTCTCTTATCTACCTGAGTGCACCTCCCTGCCCACTTCTCTCCTGCTGTCCTTACTTTGGTTCATCTTTGCCTCCTTTAGTACTTGTCAATGACATCTCTGAATGTACCTCCACCAGGGATTTTTTTTCTCCTTGTCTTTGCTTTCATAACATACAGTTCCTTTTTTTTCCTCTTCACCTTGTTTTTCCAACAGCACTTATTACTCCTCATTTGACTACCTCCACCTGTTTTTCCTTCTCCCTTACTTTCTCCACTTCCTTTCTCACCATCCTGTCTGTTGGCCTGCTGTTGCTTCTGTCCCAGTCCCGTTCTACTCTTTCATACCTCTCTAGCTAGTCTAATATCATGTGTAGCTGCATATTTTCCCTTAAAGTTCCACAAGTCATATGTGGATCCCAAATCCAGTGTCACTCAATACTCTGTGAGCCACCCTTCGGCCCTGCGTGTTGAGCACAGCATCCCATTTCTTATACACTAGTCATGCTCAGACGCCCCGTTATTCTCATGTTCTTCCTTTCCTGGATCCTACATTACTCTTTTTTTGATTTTTTAAATTTGTATGCATATATACTTTTTAGTACCTAATTAACTAACTACTTAACTGTAATCTATCTCAGTGCTTTGTGTGACACGATGAAAACTGTGTTCAATAATAGTATTAATAGCTGACATTACCGAATGCATGCCAAGCTTCACTTATAAGGAAATGTTTGGCTCTGTAAGAAATGTTTAAAGTACTGGAGATTTTATTTTTGTATAGTGTGAACATAACGAGAGAAAAATTGTTGTGGGTCCACTCTGACACCCAGACATTTAAAAGTTTGGGCAGTTCTGAGACTAGTCCCCATGGGAGCAATGACTTCTCAGTTTGGGACCTCAGATTTTTACTTACACTATATCTGAACAATATGGGCCTGGGTTTTCATAATTTTATAATGTACTTCTTGTTGCAGTTATTTTAGACAGATGGTAAGATCATTCTGGAGCTCAGGACTGATGGTGGAGACAAAATCATGTACAGATAAGACAATCTTCTACCAGTCTTAGTGGAAAACTGGAGTTCAAAAAGGGAGAAAAATAAAGGGCCTAAAATAGCTCTTTGGAGACCTCTGCTAAAGTGCTGGGAGAAATGCATATTCACCAATATGCAATCAATGTGCCCTGTCAAGTATCTGGAAAACAACTTGATCATTCAGGAAATGACTCCATAAAATGCAGGGTAAGTGAGAAGGAGCAGGTGTAACATGGAGTCAAAGCCCATGCTCAAAACAATGTAAACTGCCCCAGTGAGGGCATCATACTCCATGCTATTGAGGAAGTAAGAGAACAGCAGTGAAGGGATTGTTGTCCTTAAAATCATACTGGGACAGACATAACAGATTACTGGAAATAAGAACTCCTGTGAGTTGTCATGTAACAACTTTTTTTCAAAATGTTGCTTTGTGCAGGAATGAAGATGATTTATGTATTAGTTTGTTAATCAGACAAGAGTAATGTACACAGTGCCCTTTTCACTCAGTCATTACGTAATAATGAATAATACAAAGAAAATACACAGGGAAGATAAATGGAGTGATATAGAAAAATAAAATATAGTTTCAATAAATATGTTATGTATGATGGAATAAGACACACAGGTTCATAGATTAGTACTAGGCTATCTGCACGTGTGGGTCATTTTAAGCCTAGCCAAGTATCCCATGTGAGAATCAAACCCTGCACCTTGTGTCTATAAGGCAAACACCTTAACCATTATGCCAACCTCCCACCCCTTTTGCCAGCTTCCCACCCCACACACATACAGTGTTTATGTCAAATAATATTTGCCATGAACTGAAATCTTCATGTATCTCACAGCTAATAAGAAAAAAAAATCAAAATAGGAGCCATATGATATTAATGATCTAGCCAATACAACTATAATACAAACACATGATATAATACAAACATATGATATTATTAATGATCTAGCCAATACAACTATAATACAAACACGATATAATACAAACATATGATATTATTAATGATCTAGCCAATACAACTATAATACAAACACATGATTATCTCAAAGCTAAAAATAAAAGAACATGACAACATGAAATATTTGTAATTATTTGTAATCCACCCAATATGCTTATTAGTGGAACACCAACCTAACATGGGACATATCCATTATTATTATTATTATTACTAGTTAACCCAATATCTCTAATTCTCTGCCAGAACAAAAATCTTTGAGCTTAGTTTAAAAGGTTGGTAGCCTGGCCCACGTTTACTAAATGTCTTTTTGATAATGATTGTCTTAAAAGGTAATCTTATGAGTGTAAGCGTGTCATCAGTATTTGATCTACCAGTTGTGAGGATATCAGAATCATATGAGTTGTTTGATTAGCCTGATTACAAAAGTGAGAGGGAAGTTGATTACTCTTCCTGTAAAAGGAAAACATTTTGTCTTTTTCAAAAAGGGGAAGTGGTGGGTACTAGTCTCATAGGTAGTTACTAGGCATGTAGTCCAGAAGACTAGTGAGAAACCTAGTCAATTTTCATAATTATCTCAAAAGACTTGCTCAAGGCCACACAGTAGGCAAACAGAGACTATCGGAATCAAACCCTGGGTCACAGAAAGCGGCTTATTAGCAGCTCATGGCCATAATTCTCTGCATTTGTTACTCTGGGGTAACTGCCAGACTTTAAGCTCAACTAAAAAGAAGAAATAGCGGATTTTGTTAACATTTGTCTGAAATAATCTGGTGACTGCAGTAGATTGTGAGATAATAGGGCATTTTCTGGCTTAGCCAATACTGTTTTTCTTTAATAATACCTTACTTGCCTTAAGGCAGAATAAATTTGATACAGCTGGCTGCATTTTAATTGTTGTTGGATATGACTGACTATATTTGCAGCGTGAAGAATGATTAAAACTATAGAATTTATGTCAAGCCCTAGATTCTTGTAATGAAAGATCTGCTTTATTTTAAACGTGTTTATTAATGTTATTATATAATCGTAACATATTTACAATACTTAAAAAAGCATTTAGGTTAACCTTTAAATTTGCTCATGCCATATATCTTTAGATTGTAGAATATAACAATATGGCAATGCTATTCCTGTTGCTATGGTCACTATTCTTGTTGTATGGTAATGCTTCTTCGCTGTTGTGCCTGAAACTCCATGCTCGCCAAGGCATCCATCACTTGACTAGATTGATAGAAAGCATATAAATAAAAAATATATGGTTTTATTGAATCAACCTTCCTGAGGTGAAAGTTGAATATAAACTTTATTAATCATAGTTTAATTTAATCTTTTTTTAATTACTTATAATAATGGACCCTTTATCCTCTGTTTCCATAGCAGCTTCAATTAGATCTCATTTATTCTTCCTGTTTTATTTGCTTTGTAAACCTTTGCCTTATGCTACCAGGAACTGCACTCTAACTTCTGTCTCACACCCTTAATCAGTAAAAAGTCCATCCTTTGGCAAGATATGGTTGAACCTATCATGATTGCTCTCTAGCTGGCTTACCTCTTTGTTACCAACCTCTTACTTGCCTTTCATCTGTCTTGCATGCTGTCTTCCAAAGATAATTTTATATTTTGCATTATTTTACTTAGATTAGCCCTGAAAGCATATCGGTAAACATGATAATTCTCTTACGACTCATATGTTCAGCATGTCTCTTTGCTCTTGAACCTATCTCAGCAGTCACATGAATGCCTCTATGTGACCAGGGAATTATCTTCTTAACCGAACAGGCTTGCTGACAGTGTTGATGGGGCACATTCCCATTTTGTAACATCCATGTTTTAATAGAAAACTCCTAACAGCCAACCTGCAGTGTCAAACCAAGGATAATAGGCAAAAACAGTATTCATTTATGGCATTTGACCAACATAATACTCAACACCAGCACACCTGGCATTTAACTCAGTAGGACTAATGATAATACTCAACAGCAGCACACCTGGCATTTAGCTCGGTAGGACTAATGATAATACTCAACACCAGCACACCTGGCATTTAGCTCAGTAGGACTAATGATAATACTCAACAGCAGCACACCTGGCATTTAGCTCAGTAGGACTAATGACAATACTCAACAGCAGCACACCTGGCATTTAGCTCGGTAGGACTAATGATAATACTCAACACCAGCACACCTGGCATTTAGCTCGGTAGGACTAATGATAATACTCAACACCAGCACACCTGGCATTTAGCTCGGTAGGACTAATGATAATACTCAACACCAGCACACCTGGCATTTAGCTTGGTAGGACTAATTGTAATACTCAACACCAGCACACCTGGCATTTAGCTCAGTAGGACTAATGATAATACTCAACACCAGCACACCTGGCATTTAGCTCAGTAGGACTAATGATAATACTCAACACCAGCACACCTGGCATTTAGTTTGGTAGGACTAATGATAATACTCAACACCAGCACACCTGGCATTTAGCTCAGTAGGACTAATGATAATACTCAACACCAGCACACCTGGCATTTAGCTCAGTAGGATCTATGATAATACTCAACACCAGCACACCTGGCATTTAGCTCAGTAGGACTAATGATAATACTCAACACCAGCACACCTGGCATTTAGCTCGGTAGGACTAATGATAATACTCAATACCAGCACACCTGGCATTTAACTCAGTAGGACTAATGATAATACTCAACACCAGCACACCTGGCATTTAGCTCGGTAGGACTAATGATAATACTCAACACCAGCACACCTGGCATTTAGCTCGGTAGGACTAATGATAATACTCAACACCAGCACACCTGGCATTTAGCTCAGTAGGACTAATGATAATACTCAACACCAGCACACCTGGCATTTAGCTCGGTAGGACTAATGATAATACTCAACACCAGCACACCTGGCATTTAGCTCAGTAGGACTAATGATAATACTCAACAGCAGCACACCTGGCATTTAGCTCAGTAGGACTAATGATAATACTCAACAGCAGCACACCTGGCATTTAGCTCAGTAGGACTAATGATAATACTCAACACCAGCACACCTGGCATTTAGCTCGGTAGGACTAATGATAATACTCAACACCAGCACACCTGGCATTTAGCTCGGTAGGACTAATGATAATACTCAACACCAGCACACCTGGCATTTAGCTCAGTAGGACTAATGATAATACTCAACACCAGCACACCTGGCATTTAGCTCGGTAGGACTAATGATAATACTCAACACCAGCACACCTGGCATTTAGCTCGGTAGGACTAATGATAATACTCAACACCAGCACACCTGGCATTTAGCTCAGTAGGACTAATGATAATACTCAACAGCAGCACACCTGGCATTTAGCTCAGTAGGACTAATGATAATACTCAACACCAGCACACCTAGCATTTAGCTCGATAGGACTAATGATAATACTCAACAGCAGCACACCTGGCATTTAGCTCAGTAGGACTAATGATAATACTCAACAGCAGCACACCTGGCATTTAGCTCAGTAGGACTAATGATAATACTCAACACCAGCACACCTGGCATTTAGCTCAGTAGGACTAATGATAATACTCAACACCAGCACACCTGGCATTTAGCTCAGTAGGACTAATGATAATACTCAACACCAGCACACCTGGCATTTAGCTCGGTAGGACTAATGATAATACTCAACAGCAGCACACCTGGCATTTAACTCAGTAGGACTAATGATAATACTCAACAGCAGCACACCTGGCATTTAGCTCGGTAAGACTAATGATAATACTTAACAGCAGCACACCTGGCATTTAGCTCAGTAGGACTAATGATAATACTCAACACCAGCACACCTGGCATTTAGCTCAGTAGGACTAATGATAATACTCAACACCAGCACACCTGGCATTTAGCTCAGTAGGACTAATGATAATACTCAACAGCAGCACACCTGGCATTTAGCTCGGTAAGACTAATGATAATACTTAACAGCAGCACACCTGGCATTTAGCTCAGTAGGACTAATGATAATACTCAACAGCAGCACACCTGGCATTTAGCTCAGTAGGATCTATGATAATACTCAACACCAGCACACCTGGCATTTAGCTCAGTAGGACTAATGATAATACTCAACACCAGCACACCTGGCATTTAGCTCGGTAGGATTAATGATAATACTCAACACCAGCACACCTGGCATTTAGCTCGGTAGGACTAATGATAATACTCAACACCAGCACACCTGGCATTTAGCTCAGTAGGACTAATGATAATACTCAACACCAGCACACCTGCATTTAGCTCGGTAGGACTAATGATAATACTCAACACCAGCACACCTGGCATTTAGCTTGGTAGGACTAATGATAATACTCAACACCAGCACACCTGGCATTTAGCTCAGTAGGACTAATGATAATACTCAACACCAGCACACCTGGCATTTAGCTCAGTAGGACTAATGATAATACTCAACACCAGCACACCTGGCATTTAGCTCGGTAGGACTAATGATAATACTCAACAGCAGCACACCTGGCATTTAGCTCAGTAGGACTAATGATAATACTCAACAGCAGCACACCTGGCATTTAGCTCGGTAAGACTAATGATAATACTTAACAGCAGCACACCTGGCATTTAGCTCAGCAGGACTAATGATAATACTCAACAGCAGCACACCTGGCATTTAGCTCAGTAGGATCTATGATAATACTCAACACCAGCACACCTGGCATTTAGCTCAGTAGGACTAATGATAATACTCAACACCAGCACACCTGGCATTTAGCTCGGTAGGATTAATGATAATACTCAACACCAGCACACCTGGCATTTAGCTCGGTAGGACTAATGATAATACTCAACACCAGCACACCTGGCATTTAGCTCAGTAGGACTAATGATAATACTTAACACCAGCACACCTGCATTTAGCTCGGTAGGACTAATGATAATACTCAACACCAGCACACCTGGCATTTAGCTCAGTAGGACTAATGATAATACTCAACACCAGCACACCTGGCATTTAGCTCGGTAGGACTAATGATAATACTCAACACCAGCACACCTGGCATTTAACTCACTAGGACTAATGATAATACTCAACACCAGCACACCTGGCATTTAGCTTAGTAGGACTAATGATAATACTCAACACCAGCACACCTGGCATTTAGCTCAGTAGGACTAATGATAATACTCAACACCAGCACACCTGGCATTTAGCTCAGTAGGACTAATGATAATACTCAACAGCAGCACACCTGGCATTTAGCTCAGTAGGACTAATGATAATACTCAACACCAGCACACCTGGCATTTAGCTCGATAGGACTAATGATAATACTCAACACCAGCACACCTGGCATTTAGCTCGATAGGACTAATGATAATACTCAACACCAGCTCACCTGGCATTTAGCTCGGTAGGACTAATGATAATACTCAACACCAGCACACCTGGCATTTAACTCAGTAGGACTAATGATAATACTCAACACCAGCACACCTGGCATTTAGCTCGGTAGGACTAATGATAATACTCAACACCAGCACACCTGGCATTTAACTCAGTAGGACTAATGATAATACTCAACAGCAGCACACCTGGCATTTAGCTCAGTAGGACTAATGATAATACTCAACAGCAGCACACCTGGCATTTAGCTCAGTAGGACTAATGATAATACTCAACACCAGCACACCTGGCATTTAGCTCAGTAGGACTAATGATTATACTCAACAGCAGCACACCTGGCATTTAGCTCGGTAGGACTAATGATAATACTCAACAGCAGCACACCTGGCATTTAGCTCGACAGGACTAATGATAATACTCAACACCAGCACACCTGGCATTTAGCTCGGTAGGACTAATGATAATACTCAACACCAGCACACCTGGCATTTAACTCAGTAGGACTAATGATAATACTCAACACCAGCACACCTGGCATTTAGCTCGGTAGGACTAATGATAATACTCAACACCAGCACACCTGGCATTTAGCTCAGTAGGACTAATGATAATACTCAACACCAGCACACCTGGCATTTAGCTCGGTAGGACTAATGATAATACTCAACACCAGCACACCTGGCATTTAACTCAGTAGGACTAATGATAATACTCAACAGCAGCACACCTGGCATTTAGCTCGATAGGACTAATGATAATACTCAACACCAGCACACCTGGCATTTAGCTCAGTAGGACTAATGATAATACTCAACACCAGCACACCTGGCATTTAGCTCAGTAGGACTAATAAAAGGATTTCCCTTGTGTCACCTATCAGGTTGTAACTTACATCGTCTTTTACTACCCTTAATCTACATAGTATTAGCTTTCTCTAATCTTCTACCTGTTTACCCTTAATATCAATATGACCATGGATCCCTCATAAATTATTTCTGTTTTTTTACTCGTAATAGACTACATGGATAATTATTTCAGTTGACAAGGAAAAGAAAGCCGTCACATAAGGTGTATTCCCGCATGCACAAATCATCAATGCTTTCAAAGGTTTGAACATTAACTTGTAATAATGGTGGATACCTCCCGTGTTAGGCTGCTGTTTTATTAATAAGCATTTTGGGTGGAATACAAGTAATTACAGATATTTCATGTTGGCATGTTTTTTTATTTTTAGCTTTGAGATAGTCATGTGTTTGCATTATAGCTGTATTGGGTAAATCAGTAATGATAACAGATGGCTCCTATGTTGATTTTTCCTTTTGTTATTAGCTGTGACATAGTTTAAATAATTCCTTAATATATCGTAAGTGCTTTAGAAACTCATACATTGATTTTATACATAGTTGTATTTTCCTAACTAATCTTAATTACTTTCAGGGGAATTTCTAAACTTTTGACCAACTAAATAAATCAAACAAACATCTACAGTTTAAGGATAGGTTATTCTATAAACATTATAATCTACAGTTCTAATTTCAAAACTTTATCTATTCAAAAATGTCCTTGTCTCATACAGAGTCCCGTGGAAGCTTCTCACCTTGCCCATTGAGAGAGGAGGTCAAGGCTTTCTGGGTTTTGAACTTTATGCTATGGCTGCAGGCCTGAGAACATTCTGTGGGGGGTGGACTGTGACAGATAATATGTTTTCACTAGTGAGTGATTAGTTTGGCTTATGTCA
This sequence comes from Protopterus annectens, assembly GCF_019279795.1. Lineage (NCBI taxonomy): Eukaryota > Metazoa > Chordata > Ceratodontiformes > Protopteridae > Protopterus > Protopterus annectens. The sequence continues at coordinate 73,045,906 of NC_056749.1, read as the reverse complement.
TATTCTCAGAGTGTATAAGTATGGGGACCATAGACTTACTTCTAACATTACTGGTGATGTGTTGAATTTTTTGTATGAGCCCTAAAATATACAAAGAGTGCACCTTGGCAGATTGAATTTTCACAAAGAAAATACTCTGTGCGCATTAGTTTCACCACACAAGGTATTCACTAGTATCTTTCTAAGTGCAAAGGCCTACATAGCTTGAGAAGATGTGGCCGGAGGAAAATGCTGTTACTAATCTTGACGAATCTCTCCATACTTAAATGACCTGGTGAATAACAGATAATGGTAATGGACATGTTTATGTGTTCCTCTATGTGCTTTGTTTAGGGTCCAGATTGCACAGTACTTTTTAATGTAATCCAATTTAATTTCAGCATTGGAAATTAATTTACTAGCACAAACTCTCTCGTATGGTGGAGCCAAACTGTTTTGCAGATGATTTTGTAATTATGGCTGGTATTCATAGTATGGGGCTTCACATTGTTCATAGGTTCATAGGTGTGTACTTGGCGAATGGCCCTGGAGCCTTTACAAGCCTAGCCCATAGAAGTGCCCTGGCATCGTGCTATCCAACGTTAGTTCCCTGTGCCTCAATCACGTAGAGCTACTGGTGTTATCCCTGCAGTGAATTTTCTATTTCCCATCCACTCATCAACATTTCTCTTGAAAAGGGCCAGTGAGGTGCTCTGCTTGATATGTATGGGAAGTCTATTCCAGAGCATGGGCAGTCTCTGGGTTATGAACCTGTCCCTCCAGCATGTTCTGTTGATTGTGGTAATGAGGTTGAGGTCTCTGGAATATGTGGTGCGGAGGGACTGGGATTTCTTTACATGTAGCATTTCTAACAGTGCTGGGTCAGACATGGCTTTGTAAGTCAAGCAGAGATCGCCTGTTAGTAGACAATATGAGACAGAGAATAGCTGGAGTTTTGTGAGTCTGTCCATGTAGGACATGTGTTTAAGGCCTAGGATCCTTTTCATGAGGTACTTTTGTGGCTTTTCCAGCTGTTGCATGTGTCTAGTGAGGTACATGTCAAATGGGGCATTATACTTAATGACTGGCCTAGTGAGGGATGAGTAGAGAGAGATAATGACCTCTTTCTTCCTGGATGCAAAACCCTTGGTAATGAGATGTGCCACATAAAAGGACTTTCTGACCACAGTGGCAATGTGGCGGTCGAAGAAGAGGTTGCTGTCAACCTCTGTCCCCAGATCTCTTATAATGCCTTCAGTGTACAGTGGGCTCCCATCAATGTGGTAATTAGTGGGAACTGAGCTTTTCCCAAAGGGGATGACGACGCATTTTTTGGCATTAAGCTTAAGGCCATGGTTTCAACACCAGTCACTGGTCTCAGTGTGGCCTTTCTGTAGGATGTCTACATCACTTGGAGAGTTAATTATGACTCCCAGCTTTCAGTCGTCTGCAAACTTGGTCAGCCAGAGTCCCTCTGTGTTGGCCTGGACTTCTGAGAAGTGGATGCCAAACAGGAGAGGACCCAGGACTGATCCCTCATGACTGGTTGGCAGTCTGACTTGGAGTCCGCTACTTTCACACTGTAGGTTCTATCTGTGAACCAATTTGCAACCCACCTAGTTATTTAGGGGGTTGATTCCTAGTTTGGTGAGTTTATTAATAATTCCTGAGTGGGGAATGGTATCAAAGGCCTTGGCCAGATCGAGGTAGGCTGTATGAACTGCCTTGCCCTCATCCAATGCTCTGGTGGCTGACTCAAAGAAGTCAACCAGGTTGAGCAGGCATGATCTACCTTTCACAAAACCAAATTGTGTGGGATCAAAAGTTTGGAGATTCCCTATATCCTTGTTTAATTAGGTCCATAATGATTCACTCCATAGCCTTACATATCAGACTCATCAGGCTAATAGGATGATAATTCCCAGGGTCTGTATTCACTCCCCCCTTTATGGAGAGGGATGACTGTAGCAGTGCACCATTTGGTAGGGACAAAGCCTGAGGTGAGGATGTGATTAAACAGGGCATACAAATGTGGTGCCAGTTCACTTTCTAGTTCATGTAGAACACATCCAGGGATATTGTTGGGTCCCATGGAAGCTGTATTTTTGGCCTTGGACAATGCAGCTTTAACCTGTGCTGCAGTAATGCTGGGTGCCTGGCATTCCTCCAGTATTGTGATTGGTCCTTTAGAGGGGGAAGAGATGGATAAAGTTGGCAGTGAATCTGTTGCCCAGTATGTTGCAGTAATATGTGAAGAGTGGCACTACATATTTATGCAAATCATGGACTTTCAGGATGAAAATGTAAAAGCAGAGGCCTTTTTATAAACACATACATGTCCCTTTTGCAAAAGGATAATATGCTTAAGGTATAAGCAATAGGGAGGCAGCTGACACACAGATAAGGGGTATTACACATGTGCATGTCAGTAGGATTCATAGTAATGAATCCATAATGAGCTCATTTGCATGCAAAACATGTAAATGGCCCTGAATTTATGCCAATAATCAGCAATTTAACAGAAGAATACAGAGAAGCAAGGGGAATGGAAAACATTTATTTTAGTGCAAGGGAGGTGCTTGTGCATGCATAGGCAGACTACTGAAGTTGTCGCTGGGGGCAATGTTTCATTTGGAGTCAGTGAAGAGCTTGTGGACACTGCGATCTACTGCTGAAGAGTGATGGGTGAAATTTGTCATTTTGTGCTTGGGCATACCTGGACAAACTACTGAAGGGATTGTTTGGGGAAATGTTTCATTTGGAGCTTGTGCATACTTGTACACTATGTCATGTAACTGCAGTTGTTACATTTTTATGAAATGTTTTCTGAAAATTCTGACTGAAACGTGTCAACAGGCAAGTTTTTGGCAGCACATCTCTGATTTAAACTAAATGTTTTATTTTATCCAATAAACTACTCCTTTACAACACAGATACTATAGGATATAATATACTAATGGAATAATGCAGTTCTTGAGAATCTAGGATAATCAATACTGCTTTCAGCCAGCAGTTAAAAAGGTGTGCCTTTTTTATAACTTCTTAGCCTGATTTGAGATTTTTGCTCAAGTAATATATTTGTCAACTGAATGTCTTCTAAATTTATTCTACCAGAGATGGGACAACAGATATCACACGTACAGTGCACTGGGGAACACCAACAGTCTTTCAGAAGGTAAGGTTCTTCTGCCTGATATCTTAATCTTTTTGAAGATATTGAGAGTGTGTGTGTGTGTCTGTGTGTGTGTGTGTGTGTGTGTGTATATGTGTGCTTGTGTGCGCGCGCGTGTGTGTGCGTGTGTGTGCGTGTGTATGTGTGTGTGTGTGTGTGTGTGCGTGCGTGTGCTTGCATGCGTGCATGTGTGTGTGCTTGCACACGTGAATGTGTGTGTGTGTATGTCTGTGTGTGTGTATGTGTGCATGTGTGTGTGTATGTGTGCGTGTATGTGCATGTGTGCATGTGTGTGTGCGTGTGTGTATGTGTGTGTGTGTGTGTGTTTGTGTGTGTGCCCACTCGCACTTGCGTGTGTGTGTGTGTGTGTATGTGTGTGTTCATGTGTGTGTGCATGTGTATGTGTGTGTGCATGTGTATGTGTGCGAGTGTGCGTGTGTGTGTGTGTGTGTGTGTGTGTGTGTGTGTGTGTGTGTGTGTGTGTGTGTGTGTGTGTGTGTGTGTGTGTGTGTGTGTGTGTGTGTGTGTGTGTGTGTGTGTGTGTGTGTGTGTGTGTGTGTGCATGTGTGTGTGTGCATGTGTGTGTGTGTGCATGTGTATGTGTGTGCATGTGTATGTGTGCATGTGTGCACACGCACAGGCGTGCATGTGAGTGTGTGTGTGTGTGTGTGTGTGTGTGTGTGTGTGTGTGTGTGTGTGTGTGTGTGTGTGCATGTGCGTGCATGCGCGCGTGTGTGTGTGTGTGTGTGTGTGTCTATACATGTTTTCTTGGTAATTCAGTGTCAGAGTGACACAACTCATGCTAGTTCTCCTTTTTTATGTTATGGTAAATGTCAGGAAAATGTTTTGTATGAGTCTTTTTTGTATAGTAGAATCATGAGCCTAAAAAGCTGTAGATTTGTTACTAGATGGTCTCAAAAGCCATAGCACATTACCTATTGTTTGATTTTGCTTTGATTTCCTTTATAAATGGAGGGATTACATTCTCCTTGAGTGGTGTACACAGACTGACATACATACCTTAGATTACTAAAATACACACTATCGTTGGCTACATTACATGTGCTCGAAGCCATAGAAAATGACGACTGACATTAAGGTGGATCTGTACTGGCCCACCCCGTACTTATGGCACCAGCCTCCCTAATGAAATCTCAGCACCCCACCACCCAGCCTTGAAAAGGAGAGCGGGATTAGGGGTATAAAGCTGATCTGTTGATCAAGGCCCCCATTTTTGAAAATCAGAAAACAAAGATAAAATACAGCAGAAGAAACACTACAAAACCAAATGCTGTTACACAAATAAATGAATGCATATATCTGATGCATGAATCCCCAAACCACTATATGAGTTGCATAAACAAATAAACAGCAAACGTCTCTGCCGTTCCCCATAACGACTTCACATTTTACCACCTTTTGATTGTATATTCATAGAAGTTCCATTGCAATTTAGTCTTGCAGCCATCATCCCCTTGATAATACTCATACTCAAGCTGTACCCACCATTTCAAAGAGGCTTAGGCCAATCTGTTTGGGGTAAATTTGAAGGTGCCTATCTAGTCATCCAGCTTCTGTTTGATGGATGATGCATTACACTGCTTTACATGCAAGGGCAGCTTATTCCACAGCTGGGGGAGGTGCTATATAATGAATCTTTCTCTCCGTCATGTTCTGTTTATCTGTCCTTGAAGATTCGGCTACAGTGCTTACTAAGCACTAGACCTGTGGAGATAGATCACGGACAGATGGCACAGCAGACAAGGTATTGATCACACTACAAGACTTTATAAGACGCTATGTAAAGGGGTAGGCCTTCTGGGAGCTCTTGGTAGATGAATTACTTTAATATCATCTGGAGCATCTCTAACTGTTCGGTATGTGGAGAAAGGTACATCCTGTTGGGGGTGCTGTACTCTATAATTAGTATAAGCAGTGTTGATTATAAGAGAAAAATTATATCTTTGGATCTGGATGATATATTCTTGACTGTGATCCTCTTGATATAGTTGACTAGACTGAATAGGCAGGCTCTACCTCTAACGAAGCCGAACGTTTGAAGGACTAATGACATTTTTGCTATCGTAATTGATAACATCAGTTATACTTACATATACATACATAAATACTATGTTACGTTAGAAGTGCCAGCTTCCCAAAATTGGTCCATACATGAAAAGGATTCCTTTATGTTATATGGAAATTTATAGTCTCCCATAGTGCAATCTAGCTGCCTCTTGTAAACATCTAAAATAACAGTTACTCTAATATAAAGTGGCATAGAGTTCCACAGTCTGGGGATTGACTGACATATAAAGTCATCTCGATTCTTACTTCTGTTGAGATTAACAATATATTGAGAACCACTGTGTCTTAGGTTACCAGCCTTTTCTCCTAAAATTAGTTTTAAACTAGATATTAATTCATTATATTGATGGCTTTGTAAGCTTGGCAAAGTTTTCCTCTAATGACTCTGTATTAAATGCTGAAGATTCAAGTATTTTAATCCTTCATATCTTAACTTGTTCAAACATCTAACCTTTTTTTTGTATATCCTCTCTGAATCTTTTCAAGGTTAAGTACAAAACATTAAATTGTACTCAGTGATTAAATCATCGATGTATACATTTTTTAATCTCTTCTTTGTGCTATACAAAGCATTATCCCTATCTTCTTCATAGCCCTTGCTCTTAATTTTTTTCATTTTATATACTCTATAGCTTTCAAATAAGGCTAATAAAGCTAATGGGACTATAATTACCAGTGTCTATGGGAGGGACATTGTGGAAAGACACTACCATTGAAGTGCTCCATAATTTAGGAACAAATCTTGTGGCTATGTTAAGATTAAACATTTTGAGGAAAGCTTCACTGAAGACATAGTTAGCATTATTTAGTAAACATCCAGGAGGAAGTATTTTGGGTCGTTTATAGCACCTTCAGAACATGTTGCTAGGTGATAATATGGTGGTAAGGGACTCTGGGATATATGGAGTCCAGCTAGATGTTTTGGCAGTGAAATATGCACTAAGTGCCATTATGTAATGAAACACCATACAGCTACAGACAAGTACTCTCCTGTACTGCAGCATCATACAGCTGTATGTATGTACTCTCATTTCCTGCAGTATATCTTGATTCTATATAAGTACTAAGTACTCTCCTGTATTGTAGTACCACACAGCTGTATAAAAGTACTCTCATTTATAAGTGCAATCCCATACTGCAGCATCATACAACTGTATATAAGTACTTTCATTTACTATAGTACATCTTGGCTCTGTATAAGCACTAAGTACTCTCCTGCACTGTAGCACCATACAGTTGTATGCATGTGCTCTCATTTACTGCAGTCCAGCTTTACTCTGTATAAGTACTAAGTACTGTCCTATACCATAGCACCATACAGCTGTAGGTAAGGTCTCTCATTTACTACTGTACAGCTTGGCTGTGTATAAGTGACCTCCTGTACTGTAGTACCACACAGCTGTATATAAGTGATGTCATGTACTACAGTACGACTTGACTCTTTATAAGTACTAAGTACTCTCTTCTACTGAAGTACCATACAGCTGTATATGAGTACTCTCACTTACTACAGTACAGCTTGGCTCTGTATAAGTAACCTCCTGTAGTGTAGCACCATACAGCTGTATATAAGTGCTGTCATTTACTGCAGTACGGCTTGACTCTGTATAAGTACTAAGTACTGTAGTACCATACAGCTGTATATGAGTACTCTCACTTACTACAGTACAGCTTGACTCTGTATAAGTACTAAGTACTCTCCTGTACTGTAGCACCATACAGCTGTATATAAGTGCTCTCATTTACTGCAGTACAGCTTGACTCTGTATAAGTAACCTCCTGTACTGTAGCACCATACAGCTGTATGTACTCTCATTTACTGCAGTACAGCTTGCTCTGTATAACTAACCTCCTGTACTGTAGCACCATACAGATGTATACAAGTGCTGTCATTTACTGCAGTACAGCATGTAAGGAAACCGTTCTGTATTGCTCAACTCATTAGTAAGGGTTTGGCGTCCAGGTCCAAAAATGTATTTATCCCATTGTACTCAGCCATCATATAGTACAGTGCTCCTTTTGGTATGTGCTGGGCATATGCAACAACTGTAATGCACTTTGAGGTTCCTTACAAAAAGAATAGGAGTAAAGCACCTGGTTTATGAGACTGCCTCAAAGCTTTGCCTTTATTATCTTTAAGTCTTCTACAGACTACTTAGAGGTGATCTATGCCTGGCTTATAAGGGATCTTTTGATCCAGTACTGATGGACTTTCTGCACATCAACAAATCTAACAGCATTTGAAACACCCAATCCAGGGATCTAAACCTTGTTTGTAACAAACAGAATATGTTGGATGGACAGTAGGAGAGACAGATTTGTGTCTCAGAGACAGTCTCTGCTTTGGAACAGGCTTCCCATCCATATGAGTAAGAGTATTTCCCTTACTGTATTCAGATGTAACCTAGACCAATGAATGGGAAATCAAAAATTTACCCCTGGATTCACATCTATCCCCCATTGAACAGGAGCAGCTTATAAATTCTCTGCCACCTAAACACAGGTATTTACCCTGACATTTGTATATGGGAATTCATAGCTAGGCTTAAAAAGGCCTCTTGGGGTCTTATAGCTTAGTAATGACCTATGAAACTATTAGCTTAAACTGTTTCACAATGACAGTGACTCAACAAGTATCACTCACTAGCCTTTGTTGCTGAAGTTCAGACAGCTATGGATTATATTCCTAGTCAGATAACTGGATTCATTTCTCCACTGAAAGCACTGCAGTGCAGCATTTTAAGTGATATTAAACCAAGGCCACTCAGGGTATGTAAAGTATCCCATAACATTAATCAAAAAGAGTTGGGAAGCCTTCCTGGTGTCCTGATTTAATTTCTTCTATTCATTATAAGTATCATCATGCCCCTCCCCCTTAAAGAAGTCGACCAACCTAGTAGGGGTAACACGGTCAAAAAAATAAAAAAAGGATAAATAAAAAAATAAAGCAAAAAATACATAAACAGTAGCGGCACAAAGCTGCTTTGGAGTGATGTAATGCTTTTACCTAGTGGTCAAATTGGAGAACTGCTAACGCCAGTTCACTCTATATACTACTTACCTTATGCAAGGAATACTGAGGAGATTAGTTGTATACCTGAAATCTTTAAAAAAAATAAAAATAAAACACTACCATCCATTTGAACAGAAAAGTGCCATGTCTTGTTGAGAACTGTTTGCAATTCTTTTAAGAAACCTCATATTCAGCTCCTTTTTTCCCTCAAGGAATCCTACATAAAGTGAAGCAATAAGCAAGTCGTTTAGTGTTCCAGGCAATTGGACCAAAAAAAAAATGAAAAAGAATCTTCCTGAAGTTGAGAATAAAAGTGTCTGTGTGCTTTGTATAATTTTTTATCCTATTAAAGCCTGATATGTCATATGTAGTCTCTCTGAGTAATTTAAAAGGTATTTCTGTGATACAATGGAAGCAGTAATAAAAAAAGATGGTAAATGAGAATTTTTGTTGACAGAAAATGGTTGAATGATGTATTTAAGAGGGAGAGGTTTATTCTACCTACCCTGACAGACATATGATCTAAGCTAATAAGGGTAAGAATCTTCTTTACATCAGACTCATTGAATTGGTTTTGGCAAATATGCCTTGATCCAGGCAGGAAAAAGTTAACAATTTTTATTACTCCAGTGGGATAATTTTGCTTCAGCAGATTACCTTTTGGAGTTACATCAGCATCTAGAATAAGAAGGTATTCAATTTATTCTTTGCAAGACTTGAATACAAATCAGACAGCCCATCTCAAGTTGTGACTGCATAACTGTCTTGAGGTTTTTCTAACAGATGTGTTTCCAATTGGCTCAGTATCTGCATATACTAGTTGTTTGGTTCAAGACATTTTCCTGCATATACAGTAGCTATTTGCTCAGTTTGTTTTTTGTAATCTTTCTAATATATATTTACCATCTCAAAGTGCTTACTCCTCGCTGTACTCTTTTTTTCTAGACCTGACACCACTCTTAAGTATTCAACTGCAGTACCACCTTTGTCATTCTTATAAGAAAAGTGCAGTCTGGGTCTGAACTGTCTGCAAACAGCCAAAGTTAACTTTAAGTATGTGTCTACCTGTTTGAGCCAATAATCATTTTCCCCTGGAGAGCACTCTGCTTTGACTTGTAAGCAGCCCCCCCCACACACACACACACACTCATCTTCCACTTTCTCTCTTATTCCCTTCTATTAGCAAATAGTATCCATAACTGATCAATACTGTGTGTTTGTTAATTTAAACTGAGACCACAGTAGCCTACTGAGACAAGGTTGTCCTGTTTTTCCACCTGGCAAATGGTTAAGAAATGACTTACAGTTTCAGAGCAGTCCTTGGTCAATTGTGATTGTTTCTTAAACACAAACTTGTCTTTGCTTTGGCTCATTAGCAGCAGTACAAAAAATTGCCTGCTCACACCCTTGTTCTCCACTCCCCCTTCGCTGTTTATTACCTTAAGACAATCCCAAAGTTAATAAATATTACCTGTGGCAGGCACCATTTTTACAACTACAACCACCCTTGTCACTATCATGTGTTCATTTATCAGTTAACTCTGTTACCTGATTGTTTCCAGCCCCCTCATAAGAGCAACTAACAGGGTCTCTACCCACTTCGCTCCCCACCCTGTCCCCTATTTCCTCCCACCCCCAGTGGTCCCACCTTTATTACACTCACAAACCCCTCCCATCTTTCCAGTAGCCATCCACAGCACTAACCCAACACTACCTCCTCCATCTTCCCACTACTATCACACCTCCTCAACTAACATGTACACGCATACCTTACCTATGCTCACAGCATGCACTCTCCTTGCATATCTTACATCCTACCAAAGCTCCATCATTCCCACTCAACCACTACCACTGTACTACTACTCACACCACCACTCATGTCTCACCCTCACTCAGATCCCCTCCCACCAACTCAAGAAGCATCCCTATGCACCCCCCACATATTCTTCCAAATATATTACTCAAGCATAAAGCATCCCTACAACTTTACACAGTAACCCTCCCACCATACATATTACCCAAAGAGCACAATCATAAAGTTTCCCTTATAAACAAACACATTCAAAACTGAGAAAACTAATAACCTCATGCATATCTAAACTAGCCCTAAGTGGAGATATTCACCCCAATCCTGGCCCTACCATCTCCAACCCCAATCCTCATAATCAAACTAGAAACCACAATTTCTCCCATATTACAGCCAATAGAAAGCCAAGTGACTTCCTTCTACTAAGCCTAAATATTAGAAGTATATCCAACAAAGTCCATGAACTCCATGCCACCATAGACTTGTACTCCCCAGATATAGTCATCCTGACAGAAAACTGGCTAAAACCTCACATTTTCAGTGAGTAAATACTCCCCACAGGTTATGGCATACTAAGAGTAGACCAGCTAAACAAGAAAGGAGGCGGTGTAGCTATAATATTTAAACAGCATCTAAACATCCAGATCTTAAAATCATCAGCTCCACAAATAAGCAATGAAGAAATAACATATACCAACCTCAAAATAAACCAAAACAAAACCATCAACATAATTGGATGCTACTTCCCACCTGGCCAAAACATCCCTCCACTAGAAAACCTCCTCAGCTGGTCTACCCACCATCTCCTCCAAGAAACTATCATTTTAGGTGATTTCAATATTAACTGGCAGTCCTGTTCTGGCAACCATCCAACCTATCATGTAAACCTTCATGGCTTCACCCAACTAGTCCAGTCGCCAATCAGGATAAATAAAAACTCCAGCAAGCACACTACCCTGGACTGGATACTAGTCAGTAAGAGCCCCCAGTCATCTATAACAGGCTGCTTATCAGATAGCCTCAGTGATCACTCCCCAACATTCCTACTCAGAAAATACCTATAACAAGCTAAACCTGTCATCTACTGTCAAATACGTAAAAAACTAAACTTTAACCCACTCACATTCATCTCATCCCTCAAAGAATGTAACTGGCATCCTCTAAAGTACCCCAGCCTTGATGACGCAGTTGAATTTTTTAATACTACCTTCCTGAGCATCCTTAATTACCATGCCCCCATAAGACTTTCCAGAATCAAAGCACAACCCTCCCCATGGCTACAGAAAACCACTAAGTCAGAAATGAAAAACAGGGATAAAGCCTGGGAGCACTGGTGCAAAACCAAAACCCCCTCAACTAGACAGAAATTCCTAGAACTACGCAATAGAGTCAAAAAGCTAATAAAACAGGACAAATTCCAATAATACCAGTCTGCCCTAGACTCCTCTCAACACAGCCCCAAACAATTCTGGTCCTCCATAAACTCCATCCTCCACCCAGGTAAAGTCAGTACCCCTCCTCCTAACATCCCTCACTCCTCAGAAAATATTGCTACCTCATTCAACACACACTTCACACAAACCATACTATCACTAGCTAAACAACACAACCCTCCCTCCAACCCACACCTTCAACTAGTAATCTCCCCACTGCCTTCTCTTTTTCTCCTGTACCTACCTCCAACATAAAAAAACTCTTAACTAAACTTAAGCCCACCACAGATTAGCAGCAGACAACCTCCCAAGTGAATACCTACAAATCGCAGCTGATGCTCTGGCCTACCCAGTATCCATCTTAATTAACCGATCTCTGTCAGAAAGTTACGTTTCCACACTGTGGAAAGTATCACATATAATTCCCCTCCACAAAGGTGGACCCTTCACAGAACTAACCAATTACCGCCCCATAGCTATTCTCTCTCCACTCTCCAAAATACTAGAGAGATGCATACACTCTTAGGTATCAGACTACCTCCTTACTAACAACTTCCTTTCCAATACGCAGCATGGTTTCTGACCAAACCATAGCACCACCACTGCCTTACTCTCCTTTACTAACACTATCCTACAGCATAAAACAATGGCTATCTCTCCTCTGCTACTTTCCTAGACCTATCTAAAGCATTTGACATGGTCCCATGCAAACAACTTATCTCTGTCCTCAATAACCTATCCTTCTCACAATCGGTCACCAACTGGTTTCAGAGTTACCTGTCTGACTGCCAACAATCCGTTATATGGCAGAATGACATATCTCCCCAACTACCTGTCTCCATAGGGGTTCCCCAAGGATCCATCTTTGGACCCCTACTCTTCTCTGTTTTCACCAATAATCTAGCCTCTGCCACCAAACATGGCACACTCATACAATACGCAAATGACTCAACCATCATCTGCTCAGCCCAGTCCCTACCCAAACTGCAAAAAGTCACACAGGAAGCCTTTTCCTCAGTTGAAACTTGGTTATCCGATGTCCAATTAATACTCAATCCAAACAAAACTAAACTACTCATTTTCCAACCCACCAAACATACTCAAAACAACTCTCACTTTAACATCACAGCAAAAGACAACACCACTGTATACCCAACTGAACACACCAAATTGATAGGAGTGGAAGTAGACAATAAACTAAAATCTGACATTCACATATCCTTGACCATAAAAAAGTCCACAATAAACTAGGAGTGCAATGCAGAAATAAGCAACTTCTCACCAAAGCAGCAAAGATTTCAATAGCAAATTCCCACCTTGTCTCCACCCTACTTTATGCCTGTCCAATATATACCAACCTAAGGCAATGCGATTTAAACAAGCTAGAGACCTGCTACAACAAAATTGCCAAATTCGCCACAGGGGCATCCTAACGTAGTCACCACTGTCTCTCACTTGCTGAACTGGGCTGGCTTGAACTCCCTCACCTCCTTCAATGGTATCAACTCTCACTCGCCCACAAACTAGTAAACCATCCACTAAATGTCCCATCCCTCCAGAATCTACTCCAACCCTATCGCACCACCAGACCACTAAGATCCAGCAACAAAAATCACTTGCAGATCACTAAAGCCAATAACTCTGCTGGTGAAGCACTATTCTCTTGCACCATAGCCAAATTATGGAACTCCCTCCCACCCACAATTACCTCCATACCATCATGCACCCACTTCAAAACTTTACTAAAAGCACCTAAATACATGCTGGCTATGCCCTTGCAACTCCCACTCTAATATCACCCTCCCCATCCAACCACTACCTTTCTTTCCACTCCACTAACTACCTTGATTGTAGCAAGCTCAGATGCTCATAAGCCAGTACTTATTATACAGCAGGAACTTCTTATTGTAACATTTGTTAATGTCTGTTATGTACTTCACAGATAAAGATTCTAGTTGTCTACTGATGTACTATGTTCTTCATCTGTAAATATGTTGTAAGTAATTTCTATGTTAAATTGTTAATCGCTATGTAATCCAATGTAACTACTGTCTGTTTATTTTAACTGTGGAGCTTTTCTCCCCGGGCCTCCGCTGAAAATGGACCTACGTCCAGTCGGACACTCCCGGTCAACAAATATAAATAAATAAATAGATAAATAAATAAGTTAGTGTGGGAAATAAGATGGATGTGATAGGTGCTGCTGTTGCCCAGTGTGCTTCATGTCATTTGTAATCTGAAATGATCATGTAACTGTGGTAAGGAGAAACTAAAGAGAAATTCAGGCCATTCTGGAAAAATCTAAATTGAGTTGTCAGGTGACACAATCAAACAAGCAAATGCCATGACCAGGGGATCCAGAAAATGTGAAGTACTTTGAGTCGGTGTCTTCAGAGTCAAATGACAAAACATCACATTTTACTCAAAAGAGACATACTGCCTAAAAGTGACATTATCCAAAAGTGACATTCTGTCAAAGCAGATGCAATACTGGACAAAGATACCCTTAAGCAGTGGTGACATGTCACAACTGACAAGCCCTTCACATTCGCAATCTGTGAGAGTTACTTCACAAGGACATTTAATAAAGCTTCCAGTGACATACAATCTATGAGAGTTAGTTCACAAGTACATGAAATAAACTACCAGGGATGTACAATCTGTGACATAAAATAAAACTTCCAGTGATTTACAATCTGGTAGAGTTACTTAACAAGGGCATGAAATAAAGCTTCCACTGATGTACTAAAGACTGAGATAGCTCCATAGGTTAGTACTAGGCTAACTGCCCTTAAGCCTAACCAATTATCCTTTGTGAGACTCAAACCCTGCACCTTGTGTTTGTAAGGCAAATACTTTAACCATTAGTGTTAGTGCAAAAATGTAAATAGTAGGGGAATTTAATAAAGCCTACACAGACTTATTTGCCATGTAGGCATAGTGGCACAGCACTTACATGGAAGTAAGCAGATGTGCAATCCAGTAAAGGGAGCCAAGGGGTGTGCACAAGCGTGTGAACACGGAAGTGTCCATGGCATGCAAATCACCTCATAAGCAGGTGAAATGCATTCAAATGAGGCAGGTGGAGTGATCCAGCAAGCAGATAGGCAGTTGTGCAGACCTGATGTTGGTGTCCATAATGTATGCTGAAAAATTATGTGTACAGGAAGTAAAAATGATACCAGGGGCTGTAAAAGTGGAGTTACTGTGGCAGAAATAGTAGGAGGACACAGATACGTGCAAAAGTAACCACTGTCTGTCCAAAACTGTTTGGAAAATAATATAAAATATATTTTTTAATATCCTGGGTATGTTTGCACAGTGTGCCGCAATGCACAAACATGCCATTATGGAAAAAGAAATAAAAAAATATTGTAAAAAAACAGAATTTGTGAGTATGTAACAGTAATGCATTAGAGGACCCTGTGTGGAGTATGTACAATGTAGGACTGCTGTGGTTGCTAACGAAGCAGGGCTTTGTTTATCTTTGCAGCGTGGGTTTGTGCAGCTCACCGTGGTGCTCAGCAAGGAAGGCTGTCAAAAAATAAATAAATAAATAAATAAAAATTGGCTGAGAAAACCACTGAGATATTAATGACTGGTGATCCCTGTTTCACTTAAACTAGGGCCATGAAACCCCTTAATGATGTACTTGGCAGGTGGAATGCACCATAGCTAGCCAATCACACAAGAGTAAACCTACAGCAGAGCACTATAAAGTATGCAAACACCCAACAATCTGATTTTCTCCCATACTCTGCACCATTGGAGTACGGGCTTAGTAATTTTAACCTAGAGAATGCTAGGGGCTGCTGCAGATCTGCTACATCTGTATGTGTTAAATGCTGAGGTCAATGCGGCTGCTGCTGATGCTGACCATAGGCCTAGACTGAGAAGGAGAATAATGTTTAGATCCAAGGTACCTACCAGGAGCTACATGAGCTGGAGATTGTAGAGCACTACAGGATGGACAAGGACATACTACAACTCGGTGATCTTTGCCGACCTCAACTCAGACCCAGAGCCAACAGAGAGGAACCCATCCCAGTGGAAACAAATGTATGTGTAGCCCTTAGGATACTAGCTACAGGTACTTTCCAAAGACCAACTGGGGATATGATGGGGTTCTCACAGGCATCTGCTTCCAGAGTACTCCACCAGTTCCTGGATGCCATGCTACCACATATCAGTGAGCACATTTATCTTCCCCACACCCCTGAGGAGATAGCCAGCAGTATGCAACTCTTCTACCATGTAACACACTACCCTGAGGTACTGGGTGCTATAGATCGCACTCATGTACACATCAAGGCACCACCTGGTGAAAAGGGTAGAATCTATGTCAACCACAAGGGTTATCACTCTATCAACTGCCAGGTCATATGCAATACCCAGGGCATTATCATGAATGTGTATGCTGGCAGCCCTGGCAGTTATCACAACTCCCATATCTGGCATGCATCACAGCTGTACCAGATGTTTGCTAGGGGGGACATCCCACACGGCCATTTACTTGGGGATGCTGGCTATGCATTGGAACCATGGATGATGACACCCATCAGAAATGCACACCCACCAAACAAAGAATGCCATAATGAGGCACACAGACAAACCAAGACCATCATAGAGTGTGTGTTTGGGCTGTTGAAGTCATGGTTCCGGGTGCCTTGATATATCTGGTGGAGCCTTGCAGTACTCTCCAGCCACATCTGCACAGATGTTCACAGTATGTGCCATGGTACACAATATGATCCTGTAGAAACAGCTGCAGCAGGATCAGCAAAGGGAAGGGATACACAGCCCCTCACCAGTACCTAGGTCACTACAGATGCACCCACAGGGGGACTCAGAGGAGGAACCCCCTGAGGCTGTTCCTGTAGGCAGACGTAGGTGTGTCCAACATGCTCTGGCCTTGGCCAAGAGATAATGCATAGCACATGCACTGACAACCTAGGGCCCTAGGGAATGACACCGTACTCCGACTCACATACATATCAGTAAAAATGATACCAGCCAGGCCACACAACTGTACTTCACCATGTATTGACTGTGGACTGCTTGCATCAGACAGAGTCAGCCCCGAACCACAGGTCTGTCATCTTCTGAATTTGCAAGGTAAGTCACTCTCCTGTACACTATTTGTAAGGGGTACTACAATATGGTAGCATATTTGGTAGCATATGTATGGACCTACCACATGTATGCAAGGGAATATATTTGGCTATATATAGTGTGCTACTGCGCTATGTGTGGAGATCTATAGTGGGATACTGGGCTACTTGTACAGATCTAACAGCCACGTGGGACAACAGAAACTCTGTTCACTAGTATGTGCCCCATAATAGCCACTAGGCCACATGGCTGGAAATTCCAGAACAGTAGTCCAGGGTGATGCCAAACAGTGGGGTCACAGGACAGTCGCACGACTGTCTATGTCAGAAGAGCATAGGCTGGTTGTCCCCCACCCAAAACACATCAGTGTTGCCATACAACTGCTGTAACAGTAAGTCTGCAATGGTGTACCAGTAAACCAGAAAATTCCCCTATCTTTTTGATAGTGTGAGGGAGGAAACCTCTCTGTCTGGCAGCTGGTATGGCTCAGTGGGTGAGAGACAGTAGCATGTGTGATGGTGTTGATGGTTCCAATCTGGCAGCATCCAACATCTTTTGCATGTGAGGTACACATATGGTAATAGTCCCACAAACTGTCATAACCCCTCAGTCTGTTACTACAAGACAGCTAGATAAAGCCATAGTGAATGGGGGCACAAAGGGCCATACCTACAGACAGACATTATACATGCCCTGAGTAACCTAGCAGGTGGCTAGTTTAACAGCAGGCTGCAACAGGTCAGATTAGCTGCAGGCTGTAAGGGCAATCAATTAAATGTGTCAGCAGGTACAACAAGTCAACCAATGATATACAGTATAGCACTGGGAAACCACAAATGTATGAGGAACACAGCAGAGATATGGGGCAAAATGCTGGACATTTTGCAAAAGCATGTATAGGGAGAGGTATGCAGACTGTCACATTGTGTGTGGTGTTTCACTATGTACCCCAGTCACATCATATCTCTCCACCTCTGACAGCAGGAAATCTGTTGAAATAAAGTGAATAAAAGTGAGACCAAGGCCCACAACTTGGGAAAGGTTTTAAATAATTGCTCCTACAAGGTTGGAATGTGGATAGAAGAACAGGTCCTGCATTCTCATGACTCTCCTACTGTGCACGGAGTCTGAAACTCAAATATCTGTCAGTATTAGTTTATGTCAGTCCTGACTGATTTGTCACTAATTTGCCAGAAAACAACAATGTTATGTGAAACGGGGCAAAAATATGCAGCAAGAGTCTGGTCAGTCTATGAAGCTCTCTACAGTTCTGAAGTATGAGTCACATATTAAGGTCAGCAAGCAGCCAGGGAATGCCTTGGACAATATCAGGCAACTGCAGAGCTGTGGTAACAGGTGCAGCAGCCAATGGCCTGCAGCACACAATAATTTCGGATTGGAGTACAGGTAGCTCTGGCCTGGAGTCACCTTGAAAGTACTGACAATCTCACTGGGCATGCTCCTTCACTTAGCTAACTTGAGCCCAAGTCTGTTGCCTCTACCACCTAAAGATCTGCTATGTGAAAATATGTCTGTACAGACATACAACTACGTATACATATCTCTCTCTCCCTATCCCCCCTCATGCTTGATTAGTGTCTCTATCAGTATGTCACATACAGATGTCATATATATGATAGCTATAGAAAGTACAGTAATACATAGACTCCCCACATACTTCTACAGAACAAATTTACATTACTGACACACACAACTACATTTAAGGAGACAACCATGTTATACAAATTGATATAGATATGGGCAGGGATGTACAAATGTTCCCACATACACCTAAATGCTGGGTTATCTGCACATACACATCACAACAGCTTTCAGATGGCACCAGATGAAGGCTACAACAATCCACTCAACCACAGACCCCTGAGTCTGCAGGCTGTCACCCTGCAGACAGACATAGGTACGCAGGTGGTGTAATGTACAATGAGTGCAATACAGTCCTTTGACAGGTCATATTGTCCCTGGTCACATGTCTGCCTATCAAACTGCAAACAGCAACATATGGGCAGACTGGAAAGTGTACACACATAGCATGGTTATTACCAGGTATCCCACCCCTAGGACACTAGATACAGTAACAGTACCAAGCAGTATCACTCTACAGGCCACACACACTGTCTAACACAAGGCCACTTTGCGTACTCCACAAATACTGTGCCTGCATCAGCATATACAACAGACATAACCTTTGGCATGTGCAATATGTACTGTGAGCTATAGTGCATAATATTAGGTAGGAGTTCTACTCTCTCATCTTCCAACTCTGTGTCTCTGTGTGTATCAATATATCCCTTCACAGCACCATGGACATGCTCATATGGGCTCTCTCCATTCAATGGTATGTGTTTTATGGCCCTGTGACTGATCGCTGGCCTTTAAATTCCCTCCTCCTCTAAAAGGCCTGTGAATGTCATCTACCTTAAGAGCACTGGCTGACTACTGAGCAACAACAGTGTGTGCAATAAGTACTGCAAGCTATAGTGTCTAATACTAGATAGGTAGGAGTCTAATCTCATATCATCCAACTATGTGTGTGTGTGTGTGTGTGTGTGTGTGTGTGTGTGTGTGTGTGTGTGTGTGTGTGTGTGTGTGTGTGTGTGTGTGTGTAAATACATCCCCATGCAGCATGTCTATCTGCGTATAATGGTTATGCATTTTATGCCCACTGACTAGCTGCTGGTCTCAACATTGACCTCCATTACAAGGCCTGCTGATGTCATCCACCTTAACAGTACTAGCTGACACTGTATTATCAGATAAACAGCATGGTGCATGTGATAAGTACTGCAAGCTGTAGTGTGTAATACTAGAGAGGTAGTGTTCTAATCTCACAGCATCCAACTTGTGTGTGTAGATATTTCCCCTGGCACCACTAGAGACATGCCCATGTGGCCTACCCCTGTGCATTGTTTATGCATTTTGTGACCCTGTGACTAGCCGCTGTCCCTAAATTGCCCTCCTGTACATTAGCATAATTGATGTCTGTCACCATCTACAGTTGTACATGCAGACTAGCCAGGTGACATGTATCAACGGTAGTAGAGTGTGTCACAGGGTTTAAAAGCATGATGACACTGACTGTCCCCATTGTCCCTGACACAATGTTCTACACATATGCACCTAGGGAGCCATGCACATATACTAGCATACCTTGTTGATGTCATATCTCTGCTGTGCTGCCTTGCCATCCTGTGCCGCTGTATTCCTGCCATGTGTCCACAGTTGCACCACTTAGACTCCTGGGACAAAAGTATACACAGCTCCATGACACACCTGTCTTTCTGTAACACTACCACCAGTGTACAATCAGGTGTGATGTGTAGTCCATCCATGCCATAGTACAGTACCTGTCAGGACCCACAACAACTGCCTTAGCATAACACTGCTGCACTACAGAAACATTTGTAAAGGTATATAGTCACCCTGTGAATCAGACACATATATGCAGGTCCCCATATCGATGACATGAATGGCAGGGATGTGGCACAGTTATCATCACATGCACAGGGTGTGGTGTGGGTTTGCCGGAAGCCTGGGCTATGCCAAACAGTAGTGTTGGAGTGTGAGTGTACACAGCCAAGCTCATTGCTAGCCCTACATGTGTGTCTGGTGGACAGCTGTGGACTGTACATGGTAGAGTCGACACTTCACCGTCTCTGGTCATGAACACAGGAACTGGATTCTCCATGAGTAGCATGGGCAGCACCATCCCCAAGGTCAGATGTGGTGCTAGTACCTGATGTTGACTGCTGTCTTCTGGGGCTCTGTCCCCCATG
The DNA here is from genome assembly GCF_019279795.1 of Protopterus annectens. Taxonomy (NCBI): domain Eukaryota; kingdom Metazoa; phylum Chordata; order Ceratodontiformes; family Protopteridae; genus Protopterus; species Protopterus annectens. Next base: position 73,025,508 of record NC_056749.1, on the reverse strand, counting down.
GGGCTACCCATGACCATGTGTCCACGGCCTGCATTGAACATGTCATGGTGTGGGCAGCACACCTCCCTCTGTAGTGCTGAAGGTACTGCCACTATGGGAATATGAGTGTGCATGTCCATGTGGACTCCCAGCAGATGGCTTTGCTGGCCTACACCCACATGTCCAATGCCCAACCCCAACCACATGTTCCAGCACAGACAACGTGTGCTCAAAGACAGACATTGTCTGAGCCCATCATCTGTCCACTACATCAGTGAAATGTTCCATGGCATCATCAATGCGGTGGAAGCAGTCACGGATGTCAGACTCTGCCTTATCCATAACCCTAAGCATCCATCTCATGTTGCATTCAGCTCATGCCTGTGCCTCCATGACAGCTCAAAACATGCTGCGAGTGAGCCACAAAGTGATATCTGCAACAGGAAGTGGATGGGTAGCAGTCCTCCTTCAAGCACCCCTGTCAATCTGCCTGTGTGGGACCTCACTAGCTCTCTGGCTAAGGCCAGTGTCTACATTCACAAATGTCATATTTCTCACACTGTCCTGTACTATGTTGCCACCGGCTGACTGTCTAATATCTGTCACCTCTGCTGACAGGGTATGTGTAGGCATACTGACTGTGTGCAGGAACAATGGGGGCAGAAGAGGGATGTCAACCTCTGGGACAGATTCAGCCACCAACAACCTCACCTTGCCTCACTGTGGCCACCATCATCATCAGAATCCAATGAGACACTGACATCAGGTTGTGAGGGGGACAGAGTCCAACCCTCCTGGTCACTTGTGAGAAGCAAGCAATGCATTACCACCTGCACTGTTATGTATGGTAATCCACACAAACTCTTCTCATCTTTGATCCCATGCACAACACACACACAGACAATTCAGGTCCTGTATAACATGCATGTCACGTACATCTGGGTACCGTTGCCAGCTCAATACACATGAAAGATATGCAATATGACAGTGTATGTGACAGAACTACAAATAAAAACCAGTACACCTATCTTGACAATGATATGCCAGTTGTAGTAGCACTGCCTCAGGTATGTACCTTCCCCTATTTTGTTTGAATGGGCATCTTCAAGTAATTGCCTCATGTATAGCAGGCTGCATAGTTGCTCATAACTATAAGTGCAAACATGTTAATGTTTGTACAAATACACATCTGTCATTCCCTAGGCTATGCACCGTGGTTAACTGCTCCGAAATGGAATATACAATTATTCTACTCTAGCTGAGCACAACATTTGTGCAAAAGGCAAAAAGGCAAGCCTTAATATTCATGGGGTATATCTGATCAGGTAAAACAACAGTATGACACTTACGAGGTAGAGGACCACGAACTCTGGCCACACCTGATGTACCTGTGAAAAGGTGAGGGAGAGGTATTGTCAGCAACAACAAATGTTGCAGTGTTACAGGGTAATATGTGCATATATCCACTTGTAAAGTAGCTAATGTGATACTGGCTATACTGGTGAAATTCTGAGTATGTGTGCACAACTGTGGGTAAATGCCAACTGCCCCCCCCCCCCATGCAGATAGACCTGACACCCATGTACTGGTCTGTAGAGCCTGTCACAAAGACTGCTAATGTATTATACTGGTGAACACAGTCAGATTACCTAGACACTCCTCTGAGGTGCACGCTGTGGCACCCACCTCCAGGATGTATGGCATGATGATTGGCTGAGAGCTCTTGGTTTATCCTAGGTTTGCCAGGAATTCCTCTGTGAATGAGAGTGGTTGTTCTGTTGCAGGCCCTACACTGGTGGCAGCATGAACCCTGGCAACAGCAGCTGCCCTTTGACATGCAGCACTGACAATGTCTGTGGCCTGGTGTCGAACCTGCTCGTAGGTCTTGTCCTGTTGGCCAATATCATTACCAGCCCTCACAAGGTCGACCCACAATGCTGCCCACTGTTCATGACTGTGGTGACCCCTTGACAGTAGGATGTGATGGTTAATTCTAAGGGCAACCAGTATAGCATCATTTTTGCAGCTGAAAATGGAGGATTTCTCTGTCAGTACATTGTTCCTGCAAGACAACAAGAGGGGAACGCATTATAAGACCAGATAGATGGATGTCAACTATGTATAGACCCTACAAACCCATAATGGCTTGCACTATCCACTGCTCCCTCACACGTCATACCCACAGTTTGGTGACACACATGTCTGGCTATTACCAAGAAAGTAGCACTACTGGGTAACATCCCTGTGTGCTGTGACAGATTCTGTTGTATGTCTCTACAGCCATCACTGCAGTGTACTGTGGTGTGCCTCCTATGGGCAAATCCCCACTAATATGTGTCACGGCCATTGTTGGACAACTAACAGTGTACTATTCCAACAACTATATTGGGACAGTCCAGCCACACCAGTGTGCCACAATTACAGACAACAATGCAAACCTGCTGTTGTATATGTTCCCTGTAGGCATCACACCCTCAACTATGCAGATGTTTGCTGAATGTCATGTTTGCCTCATAGCTGTGGTCCTTCTTATGCAAACTTGTGCATGCCTGACAAAGGGTTGTACACTGATTTTTGGTTGCTGTTAGAAAATTGACATATAATCTGTCATGCATCAGACCCCTCAGACAACACTTATGCTACAGTAATATCTGTTACTCTAATCACATTCTTAATTTGTATGGCCAATATGTATACTCGGTCACTGAGTTTGGGCCTTTGTCCCCCCATTACATATGTCTTTGTCCTGATTTCTTACTGTAGGAGGTTGAGAGGTATGTTAGGCATAGCTCTCAGGCAACTAGGACAAATGTCCATGAAACAGGGACTTAGCCAGAGTACATCAGGGACATTCAAGGATACTTGTACAATGTTAGTACTATTTATGTGTCACACTGACAGGCTGAGAGGACGTACATTACAGTACATCATTTGATGTTACACAGTGTACACCCTTATTTAGTGTCACTATGTCTTACATGTAATCCACTATCTTTACTACCACAGCCGACCATTGTAGGAGGGATGGACAGGGACAGAGCAGAGATGTGATTCAAAGCAGGGACAATTAAGAGGCATGTCTGTAGGTGTTGGACAGCAGAGTATCACTGACATGTTAATATCATAGACCTAATACAAGTCTACTGTTGTAATCCCTATTCCCTATACCTCCATCCTCCCGTCTGCATCCCTTTTCATGGGGAAATGTGGCACATACCTTTTATTGAAGCATTCCTCTGCAAATGCTTTGCACATACACTGTCTGTATGAGTAAAACCACATACAGACCTTTTTCCTATAAGCAGTTGCTTGCCTTTTGTAGGTAATGCTCATTGACAGGTAATTGCCTGTGCACCAATTTGTGGCTCAGAATTGCTAATTGCATCCAAAACAGTTGAATTGCACTATCATTAGCTAATGACATAGCACCACAGTGCAATATATAAGGCCTTCATGTAGGCCATGGCTCCTTTCTTATGTGTTGAGATGGACATTACTGAGGTGTGGAAACTACAGCATCAAAGAGGGTAAGTATAAATACTGTCCAGTGTAGAGATGTATGAAGTATGTCCAAAGTTTTGCCTCATATGTTTGGTCAGTATCTCATGACAGTGTGGTCATCTGGCAGGTCACTGGCAAACATTGTGGGTTGAGTTCAGAAGGGTGAGAGAGATACATGAGTGTCATACTTCATAACCATCCGAATATGCATGGTAATGCAGCAGCTGCTATACTTTTAACTTACTATCTTTATAGGGCAAACTGTGAAACACATACCCATCTCTGGGCCTTTGCACCCCCTTTAAGTATGGTTGTGTCCGGATCCCTTGTTATAGGGGGTTGGGAGGTATGGTCGGTCTGTAGCAGCTACCTTAACATACAGTCATGTATGCTCCAAGCTGCAACTGCTACTGCAGTCTGGGACACAATGGGGTGAGGGTGTGAATACTTTGGAGGCCTGCAAGCTGTACATGTAACTGTGGCAGCTGTGGCATCCCTGTCATTACAGCAAAGCCAGGGAAAGGGTACCCATTATTGTCCAATCGAGGCATGTGCTTATGGTACATCTTTTATGCAACAGTACCAATAGCAGAGTAGTAGGCGAGGTATAGTTAGGCTATACGAATATGTGCAGTGTATCCCTACCTGCAGACCTGTGACTTGCAAAACTGGGTAGCTGATAATTCAGTAGCAGTAACTTATGGGGATTAAAATTGCATGAGACAGTCATTACTTGCTGTGTTCACAACAATGTAATTGAAGTGCAACATGCTGGAATTGAACCCGGGACTGTGTGTGTGAAAATGCTTTGTATGCAAGGCATTTTACAGATTGAGCTACTGAGTCAGTGCTTCCGCACTTGTATTTGCCATATATATGTGCTGACATAAAGGCTGTGACACATGTCTGCATCCATCAGTATGTGCATGGCTTTCAAAGGCAGTTGTTCTGCAGGAGGGTCCAATATGAATATATGTACTCTGTCACTGATGCCTTAACATGTGTGTATGAAGATGTTGCAGATAAACGGGAACATTTATCTGCTATCCCAGGCCTCATGTACTGCCATTATTATTTATTTGGCTGTCTACTGGTGTATTTTTGCATCGGAGTCCTAAGCACACTCCAATTTGTCACATTAGGTTTGATATCACTCTGTCAGTGGCAGTCAGTATGTATTGCTGGAAACACCTGCTTTAGTTAAGAAGTGTGTGGTCTATTGGGTTAGTACAGTAGGCTGTAGTTAACAGGAGCCTGGGAAGGGACGATTATTTTATACATGTGCCTAGCACTGTGAGAAGCACATAAGATCATTAAGGCACATTAAAGCACTTTTATGTGGGTTTGAGTGGGTTTGCATGATGCTCCACATCGCAGCACACCAGTTAGCTATGAGCAAACATGTGCTAAAAATTTAAAAAGAAAAGGGGGTAACAGGACAATGGTGAAATGGGGGCAAGCAGGGGGAAAACATAGTGAGAGCCAGGTAGGGATGTGCAGGAGGGGAGTAGGGAAGGACCATAGCTTTCCATTTCTTCTACAGTAGCAGCTGTGTAGTTTGACAGATTTTGTGTATGAGTTTGGACTCTCAAACCCTAGAGAGAGAGGTAAGGACAACATAAATGTTTTGTCAAGCTAATTGGACCAGATTAGTTGTGTCCAGTGGACACGTGTGTGAAATGGAGAGCTATGTATGGGCTATAGTTTTTATCATTGGACAGGTACACCCTTTTTTTTTTAAGGAGAGAGTGGAATGCTGAGGAAGGGATGTAGGTACGTGTAGTAAGGAAAGTTGGGTAGGAGAAGATGCAATTGCAGACAGACAAGACAGCAGATGGGAAGTGTGTGACACATGAGGTGATAAACACCTTGGATGGGAAGGGTATTGTGGAATCCAAAGTACATGTGCCTCCAGAAGGCAGCAACATGACTGAGGCCCCCACCCATGGGCAGTCCACACTGCTCCTTCACTGTCTTGAAGGTGGCTGTGCTGGAGGCTGGGCGCTAGGGCCAGCAGGCCCCACAAGGTTGTCGAATCTGCCCTCAATCTGGTGCAGGTGACATTCATAACTCCTATGAACAATCCTGCGCACCATGGCTGGTAGTCGATCCTAGGTGAATGCCACCCCTCTGCCAGCACCCCAGGGGGAACGGGGCCCATTCCCTGAGGCAGTTCCATCTGGAGGTGGTGTAGGACCAGCAGAGGGGGCACTACTGGCTTGGGTCCCAGATGTGGTGGGACCCAGTGCTATGGCCGGCTGAGGTAGGGTAAGTGGATCAGGAGGAACCGGCCTACCATAATGTTCTGTAGTTATGGAGGTGAAGCAATACATTTAGATTAGTTATGAACAAAAACATTGTTAGTAGTAACAGCATGCTAGAACATTGGAAATAACCCCATTACATTTCAATACATATTATGTGAAACACAATAATGAATAACAGAACAGTCAGTATATTAACATATGGCATATGGCCAACAGGATAGGTAATTCAACAAGGTATGTTAATATGCAGCCATTGTAATACATAATAATAATAAAACACATGCCCCAAAATAAAGTTTGTGGAACAATGTATGCTAATATATAGTTGACAACAGTACTGCTATCTACTCTACATGTCTGTCCTTTATTTATGTGTAAAAGTGCCGTATTGCTGCTGTAGCAAATACATACCTTTCAAGCTATCTACATGGGACAGTATGGGCCAAACACTGACAACTGCAGGTACACAACTACACAGAACACTTGCACATCAGATGGACCTATATAACTACCAAGGTATACTGTGGGCTGATGTACTGTGACTTTGCTATTTACACACACACACACACACACATATATATATATATATATATATATATATATATATATATATATATGTGGATAATACATCTGTGACAGTGGGATTATGCAATGGTAATTACATTCAGTGCCAGTGTGACACTTGAGAGACATGTATGTATACAGTAAGCAACTATCATACCTTGCTTGGCAGGTATGGGGACAGAACCCAATAGCAGTGACTGTAGTGGATATCTGCATCAAATGTATTAATTGACAGCAGCAACCTTTAACACATACTCCAGGCATGCAGCCATACCAGAGCTTACACATTTATTTCTTTTCTTTTATTATTATTACATTTATTCCCTGTTTTTTGTGCTGTGTTTTCACATTCATTGTAATGATTGCAACAGTCTGTGACATGTAAACACACAATAATGCACTCATAATATGGCCTACCTCACCCATTTAACTGTAGTTCCTGTGGAGAGAATATCTGTAAACATTACATGACTGATGCTGTAATATTTAGATCTACATAGCACTGGATTCAAACCTTGGTCTGTGTGTGGCAAAAATGTACTTCATACACAGCCTTTAGCAAACTGAGGTACTGAGTCACTGCTGATTAGTGACTGACTGATATTTGCCTAGAGATCACCTGGCCCAGAATATGGCCTGCTAATACTGGTACAGTTTTATACTTGACTGCACTGACAGTTGAACATACATGCATGAGATTCAAGCATGGCAGACATACTAGGTGAAGTATATATTACCACGTAGAATTCAGGTGTACATATTACGTTGTTCATGTGTTGAAATATCTGTGAAGTCAGCAGCCAATATCCGACTATGGGTTATTGTTTGCAGTCTACAACTAGTACACTGTTATAGCTGACTGCAGCACCGTACCTCACAGCCTGAATGCTTGTAGCTGATATGCAATGGTGAAAAATGGGACAATCCTGCATATAACAGCATAAACAGCAAATTAAAAACATTAAATAACATTCTATACATAATCAAATACATAAAATACTAGTGGAGCAACTGTCTGTCCCAACATGAGTAACAAGGAATGACTCAAAGGGCACTATACTAAAAGTGAAAAATGTGCTCTTTCCATGATGGTCAGCAAAAAATACATACCTAGGAGAACAGTAATGACCTCAACATTAATGTCAGTGAGGCTTGGCAAAAAGGGCATCGATAGATCGATTACTATTACAAAATAAAATGATCTAATCATTAAAAGAACACTGTCATTAGAGAACCTGGGGAAATGATAATTTAAAATTTGATCACTGACTATCTGTTAAAATAATAAAAGTATATTCTGCAGCCCACCAAATTATAAAGAACATATATATATATATATATATATATATATATATATATATATGGGTCTACTGCTTTTCATCGAATACCACGTATTCGAAAAAGAGCAGTATACCGCTCAGTTACGCGAAAGTGCATTTATTTGAAAATGCACTTTCGAAAACTCAGCTTTTACGAACGGATCGCACCACAGTGGAGAACAGCAGGAAAACATGCTATGTCCTCCACTGTGGTGCGGTGGTTACGGACCTTAGGGTTAGGACACGGGTCATGGTAAGGGGATAGCCCTACTAGCTATCCCCTTACCATGACCCTTGCCCTAACCCTAAGGTCCGTGACTATCGCACCACAGTGGAGGACAGGCTATCCTCCACTGTGGTGCAGTAGTCACGGACCTTAAGGTTAGGGTGCGGGTCACGGTAAGGGAATAGCCCTACTAGCCCCTTACCATGACCCGCGCCCTAACCCTAAGGTCCATAACTACTGCATTAAACATTAGTACATTAGTACTAGCCTGTTCGCTGAAGCAGGTTTCGCGAAAGTGCACGTTCGCGTAACCCAGGGTCTACTGTGTGAGTTTGAAGAAGTGTATTTTCAAACATACACAGTAGACCCATATGTGTATATATATATATATATATATACATATATATATATATATATATATATATATATATATATATATATATATATGTATATATATATATATATATATATATATATATATATATATATATATATATATATATATATATATATATATATATCTATATATATCTGTATATATATATATATATATATATATATATATATATATATATATATATATATATATATATATATATATATATATATATATATATATCTGTATGGGTCTACCTGATAACACCGACACGCCAAAACACCAACAACGAAATAACCATCACGACAAAACCGAAAGTTCCAAAACACAAAACTTCACATGCCCGACAAACCACAATCCCGACAATCAACAAAACAAATAACTTTCCCGAAAAACACACACACAACACAATCACACCAAAAACCTTACAAACCTACACTAAACCGTACATACACAACTATATATGCACTATCCTTAACCCAAACCCTAACCCTAAGGTCCGTCACTATCGCACACTTACCTTACCCACACTCTAACCCTAACTCACTTAATCCACCCCTATCCCTTAAGTCTGTCACTATCGTACACTTACCTTACCTGCACCCTAACCCTAACTCACTTAATCCTCCCCTAACCCTTAAGTCCGTCACTATCGCACACTTACCTTACCCACACCCTAACCATATCTCACTTAACCTGCTCCTAAACCGAATGTCCTTCACTATCGCACACTTACCTCCCCCTTACCCTACCCTAATGTCCGTCATTATCACACACTTACCGTAACATGTCGATGTTCTCAGCATCGGGATTCTCAACTATCGGTCTTCTCTGTTGTCGATCTTCCGGTGTCGGTTATCTCATTGTCGCTCTTCTCAGCTTTCGGCGTTATCAGGTAGACCCATATATATATATATATATATATATATATATATATATATATATATATATATATATATATATATGTACATATATTTACTCCAAGGAGCCCAATGTACCACTAAATACACTTTACTAATCAAGCCATTGATTAGTACAATGCAATGTTCTGTAGTCTTTGAAAAAACTACCTGAAACAACTTTGGAAAGGTACCATCAGAACATGGAAACTTAGCTATTCAGAAAGGCTTCTCCAACTGTCTTCATACTCTGTTTTTTATATATTGTTTAGAGGTGACTTCTACTTTTTGTCCTAATCTGAAAGTTGTAACTGGCATGCACTGCTGGTGAAATCAAGTACTGACAATAAATATCACTGGAAAATGTTATACATTACACAGTACCTTCCAAGAATGCAGAATAAGTTTTCCTTTACAATCAAAAGGAAACCCATAAACGTCCTTCAAAAAAACATATATGCATAACATCATCATGGGGTTAACTTATAGCAATCAAATTTCTTTTGGATCAGTAGGTTCCAAGTTTGAAAAACAAACTGTGATCAAAGGGGCCTAGCGTTAGCCCAAGTGAGATGCAAATACCTTGAGAAATTAAACAAATGCATTTTACTACCCCAGAATTCGCACTTGCTCTCCGCAGACCTGTAATACCCAACTAAGCACTTGACATATATACTATGTATGAAGTATGGACAGTGACTGATAAAAAAAAAAAGGATGCTCTGAACCCTGGTCCCGGTAAGTCTGCATAGAAATATATACTCCATTAGCTTTTGCCATTTGTTCCTAGCATGCCCTTTGGATAAACCTGCTGCTGGCTTTTAGCATCAATTCATATCTGAAGCACTGCCTAGCTGAAAGACAAATGTAACTAAACATAAGACAACCACAAGCTTGCACCAAATGATTCTCCGGCGTCCACTGCAAACATGTCTTATCACGTCTTGTGGAATTTCTCAATGGAGTTTCAAAAAATACATCAGCCTGCAACCTGTATTACACAGCATTAAATTCAAATGCAATGAAATAAACAGTGCCTTTTCAAAGGGACGTCAGCACGTACGAGATAATAAAGGTGGAATATCCAAAAAAAAAGAAGTAGAACTACATTCCTGTCTACCTTGCATCCTGCAGAAATGTAAGCCCTATAACAAGTTACAGTGACTGCTAATGCATGCTTTTGCTTGGAGTTGCAGTTCTGCTTTGATGTACAAGTTCAATGATGCAGCACTAAACCTACATGATGATGAGGCTTGCCAATTTCACACATCTGTCCTGCAAATTAAGATCACATGTAAATCTGACCTTATAATTTCCTCTCATGCAAACAAAACTCATAAATAGCATAATGTCTGTATCTAACTTATACATTACAACAAGGTAAACTAAGTGAAACTGTCTCAGACTCACTCAATCATGAAAGAAGCACTCGCTCGTCGCTCATCTCTGTAGTCTGCACTTGTATTGCCTCCTTATTCATTCATTAGCTGCTGCTGCACCTGTCCTGAAGCACGTTGGCTGCAGTCACACCCTTCGAGCCCTCAGCCGAATTCTGACCTTCTGGCAGGCCAATCGTGACGCTGATGTTATTGCACACGATGACGTCAGCAGACGATTTCCAAGGTGGAAAAATATTTAAAAAAAGGCAGTGAAATGTGCAAATTAATCGAGAATAAAGAGGGCCAATTGGAAATTCTTTGCTCCCCATTATTTGGAGCTCAAAATCATTAAATGCCGAGGAATTTGGCATGGTTGAGAGGTATGCTTAGGGGTGTACTGTCAATGTGGTAATTTCCTGGGGTAGATGGCTTTCCAAAGAATACAATAATGCATTTCTTGGCATTTAGTTTTGCACAGTTATTTATTTGATACAAATCTACTTGCAGGATGGTTAAAACATTTTGAGGGATTCAATAACTGCTGCTAGCCTGCAGTTATCTGCAAACTTAGTCAGCCAGAGTCCTTTGTTATTGGCTTTTACTTCAGAAAAGTAGATGCCAAAACAAGAGATGTCCCAGCACAGAACCCTGGGGCACTCCACTGTTGACTGGTCTCTTTGTCGAGGTAACTTCTCTTATTTTGATTATCTGCTTCTTATCAATGAGCCAATTCACAATCCACTGGATGACACAGAGGTTTATTCCCAGTTTATTTAGCTTTTCTGCTCTGCCTAACTGGGGATTTGTGTCAAAAGTTTTGGGCAGGTTGAGTTATGTGGCATGAAACATTTTGCCTTCATCCATTGCTTTGGAGACCTTTTCAAAAAAATCTAAAAATCAAAACAGAGATGGATCCAGTACTTGTAGGTTACCTATGTCCTGTTTGATTAGCTCCATGATAAGTCTTCCCATGGCATTACATATGAGGGTAGTCAGAATTATGGGTCTGTAATCGCAAGGGTCTGTGGAAGCTCCTCCCTTATGCAGGGGAATGACTGTAGCTGTTCTCCATTCACTTGGTACAAAATTAGAAGTTATGTACCTACCATAACGTTCCATGTTAGTTGTCTTCTCTCGCCTTCTTTCTTGCTGGATGGGTTCGGAGCCGATCCTTGGCTCCGACTCGGTACTTGCTAAGCTCGAGAGCTAATTTTACCAGCTCGAGGCAACCCTATATCCCATGATGCAAGGCGGAGACTACCCAGATCTCGTTTGGTAGCTAAAGAAATAGTAATATTTTCTTCCAACTGAAGAGGAGGAAGAAAAATAACAATACTAAATAACATCATAACCCTCTAGAAAGGATCAACCTAATCTAGTGACACTAGAAGTTGAACAGCTAGAAAAAGGGAATAACCTCTTAATAGAAGATGCATAATCTTCTCGGTCTGACCAGGCTAGGGGATGGAGGGGACGAAGAAAGAAGGCGAGAAGACAACTAACATGGAACGTTATGGTAGGTACATAACTTCTAAATGTTAAGTTGTCAATCTCGCCTTCATTCTTGCTGGATGGGACCGTCCCTAGCACCTCTATCCTGGGTGGCTCAATGGAACAGACTCTTGAGAACGGTGGAACCAAAATTCGCTCTGTCTCTGGAGGCCAAGTCTAATTTGTAATGTGAAACAAAGGTATGAGGAGAGGCCCATGTGGCTGCTGCACAAATAGTGTCTATTGGAAGTCTAGCTTGAAAAGCTGTAGATGTAGCTAGAGCTCTGGTAGAATGGGCTTTTGGCTTAGAAATCAACTCTTTGCCTCTGAGCTGATAAATGTAAGTGATCACAGAAGACAGCCATCTAGATAAAGTTACCTTGGAAACTGGAAGGCCTTTCCTGCTCTCTGCATAGGATAGAAACAGTTGATCAGATTTCCTAAAAATTTTAGTCTTGTCCAGATAATATCTGAGCTGGCGGTAAACATCAAGACAATGTAACTTTTGTTCCGCTCTATCAGAATAATTTGGGAAAAATACTGGAAGATCAATGGATTGATTTAGGTTCATCTGCGATGCCACTTTTGGTAAGAAAGATGGATTAGTCCTTAGAGATACCCTATCTTTGTGAAATATTAAATAGGGAGGACAAATGCAGAGAGCATGAAGCTCAGATACTCTCCTGGCAGAAGTAATGGCAACTAGAAAAAGTGTCTTCCAAGAAAGCAATTTCAAAGAACAGGCAGCTGCAGGTTCGAACGGGGGAAGAATCAAGGATGTTAAAATTAAATTTAGATCCCACTGTGGTGGGGGGTCTCTAATCGGAGGTTTCAATAAAAAGATACCTCGAAGGAATGCCTTGCAAAGTTTATGTGACATAATGTTGTTGTCCAAAAGGCCTATATGAAAATTTGAAATGGCTGCCAGTTGAACTTTCACTGTGGAAGAAGAGGATCCTGAATGAAAAATCTCAGCTAGGAAGTCCAATACCGAATGAATTGGAGCAGTATAGGGGTCTAAGTTCCTAGCTTTTGCCCAGAAAGAGAAACATTTCCATTTACTAGTGTAAATCTTTCTTCTAGAAGATTTTAGGGAAGCTACTATGATATCCCATACAGGATTAGAAATCATAGGAAGCCTGGCTAAGGATGGAAGTGGAGCAACCAAGCAGTGAGGTTGAGAGAAGGTATGGATTGGTGCAGTTGACCCGACTGGTGGGTCAGAAGATCTGGAACCGGGTCCAGATGCCATGGCTGTACCAAGAGATAATGATGTAGGAACGGAAGCCATATCTGTCAAGGGCAATAAGGGGCAATGAGAATCAACTTGGCTCTCAAGGCGGTTGCTTTCTGAATTAGCTGAGGTATCAGCGGAAAAGGGGGAAAAGCATAAAGAAGTCCCCGGGGCCAATCTTGGGTTAGAGCGTCTCTGGGGGGATGGCCTGGAAGGGGGAAGAGAGAGAAGAAGTCTGGGCATTTGCTGTTTTGAGGTGTAGCGAAAAGGTTGCAGCAAGGAAGGCCCCACTTCTGAAAAATCTCTTCCGTCACTGATTGTTTTAGAGACCACTCGTGAGGCATGAGAATAGCTCTGCTCAATCTGTCCGCTATGATGTTGGATTTCCCGGGGATGTTTGTTGCTATCAGAAATAAGTGAGAGGAGATTGCCCATTGCCAAAGTCTGAGAGCCTCTCGACACAGTGGATAGGACTTGGTTCCGCCCTGTTTGTTTATATACCACACTACGGACATATTGTCTGGTTGGACTGCAATAGTTCCCAGGGGAAGAGAGTCGTTGAGGGCTTGCAACGTTAAAAACACCGCTCTCATCTCCAGAACATTTATGTGCAGATGGTACTCGAAAGGTTGCCAAGTGCCATGGACCATTCTGCCCTGATAATGCCCCCCCCCCCACCCGATCAGGGAGGCGTCCGGTGTAACCGTGGCAACTGGGGCAAGAGGAACAAAAGGTCTGCCTTGATGGATTTGAGGGGACGATATCCACCAAGTCAGATGCCTTTTGCAAGTTGGAGTTACTATGATCTTGTGACACATGGGAAGTTGTTGAAAAGACCATTGGGTGAATAGCATCCATTGTAGAAGACGCATGTAAAAGCGGGCAAGGGGAAGAAGTGTTATAGCGGCCGCCATAAGACCCAATACCTTCAGAGCAAATCTGGCCTGAATTTTTTTGCTGAGAAGAATCACCTGGACGTGTCTTTGAATGTCCAAGATCCTTTGGTCTGTTAACTTTGCTGAAAGTTGTATGGTGTCCAATCTTGCGCCTATAAAAGTAATAGATTGACAAGGCGACAAGGCAGATTTTTCGAAATTTATAGAAATTCCTAGTCCTCTGCAAATGTGAATGGTGTAATTTTTGGCTTGGAGAAGCTGATGCCTGGTGGTGGCAGTGAGGAGCCAGTCGTCTAGATATGGAAACACCTGGAATCCTTGACGTCTCAGGTGAGCCGTAACCACTGCCATACATTTGGTGAACACTCTGGGGGCTGTAGTGAGTCCAAAGGGCAGGGCTCTGAATTGGAAGTGACTGGTCCCCAGCCAAAAGTGGAGAAATCTTCTGGAGCATCTGTGAATTTTTATGTGATAGTACGCATCCTAAAGCTCTATCGAGCACATCCAATTGTCCTTGCCCAGAAAGGGCGGAATGGACTGAAGCGTGACCATCCGGAATCTTGATTTCTTTACAAACTTGTTGAGTTTGCTCAGATCTAATATTGGTCTCCAGTCCCCTGTCTTTTTTGGAACTAAAAAGAACCTTGAGTAGATTCCGGATCCTATTTGGTCCACTGGGACTGGCTGGATGGCTCTTTTTACTAGCAGTTTTGATATTTCTAGTATTGCTAGTTCCCTTAGACTGGGTGGAACGTCTGGAAGGGTTCCCTTTTGTTGAATTGGGGTTTGAATAAAGGGAATTTTGTAACCCTCGAATATAATTGACTGTACCCATTTGTCTTGAGAAAGGGAAAGCTAGGCTATTGGGTACAGCGATAATTTTCCCCCGACTGCCTCCGAAGGCGGACAATCGGGCAACATCTCAGGGATACTGGAAGGGTTTGTCAGAAAGAGGCTCTCTGCTACCCTGATTCTGCGGACCACCTCTGCCCCTAGAGCGGCGTCTATTATTGTTACCCCCTCTGCCTCTGGGGGTAAACTGACTTCGTGCGTCAGGCGTGACTCCTTGAGATTTGCGGAACCACATTTTCCCTCCCTTCTGTCCTTTGGGGTAAGGTCTAGAAGGGGTGGAGAAACGGACTCCTACAGCAGAAAGAGTCTTGCCATCTTGTTCGCATCTAGTCAAAGTGTCTTTCACTTGAGGTCCAAACAACATCGACCCATCAAAGGAGGAGTTTGTGAAGGACGCCTTGAATGGGGTCTGCAAAATTACAAAGCCGCATCCAGGACTGATGCCTTAAAGCCACTCCTGTGCCTGCGGCCCTACTCGCTCCATCGGCTGCATAAGAAATGAGCCACAAGGAGGAGTTAACAATGGAGTTAAGGATTCCTAGCTGTGAGCTAATCTTATCCTGAGACCCAGCAGCTGACGGATCCTGTGAAACTTCTCCCAACTCTTTAAGAACATCTCTTTGAAGGCGGGTGAAGTGGCATAAGTAGTTCAGCGATCTCATGGCAAAAGTCGCTGAAGAAAAAATCCACTTGCCGTACCTGTCCATAGTCCTAGAATCCTTGTTAGGAGGATGGACAGGTACTGAAGGATCAGCTAGTTCCTTCTTGGTGGCAGCAGCCACTACCATGGCATCAACTGGGACACCCTTTGTTAAATATTGTCTATCTTGTGGGGCCGTAATAAATTTTGAAGGCCTCCTAGGGATAGGTTCCACCGAATCTGGAGCCATCCACGCCTTCCGAGCCACTACCTCCATAAGAGGGTCGAAAGGCGGAGACACCCAGGAGGTGGAGGGTCGAGATCCGAATGCCTCCAGGTATACTGACTTGTCCTCGGAAGGATCAAGGGAGGGCCAGTTCCCCCTCCGCTTAAGGAGTTCAAGGATGTCTGAGAATGAGACATCCTCAGAGGAGGACCTTGGGGATCCCTCCAACTCATCCAGGTCAGTATCTGATGTAGTTGACTCAGGGGAGTCTAGATGTTTCCTCTTACATGTCCTCTTACACGGGGGTTCACCTGATGGATCAGGTGAAGCCTCGGAAGAGGAAGATATTCCCAATGGGGAAACCTGAGGTGTTGGATCTCTGGGTCCAGGAGCAAGAGAGTGAGAAGAGACGTCAGCAGGCACTGTAGTGGGAGGAGCTGATGGAACTATCCGTTGACTAAGCCCAGGGGCTAGTACACTCCTCATCACCTCGAAGGCTCCCCCGTCACAGAGACCAGAAGTTCCCACTCCGAAGAGATAGGAACCCCAGGCCTCACCGAGAGGGAAGGCTCCGAGGCAGATATTGGGGCCGAGCTCACCAACACCGAAGCTCCGAGAGGGAGAACGGGGTCAGACAAGGGTCCATTGCCACTCGCCCCCTCAGAGCTGACGAGAGAGACCAGATGCCCAGATCCCTCCAATGAAGGTCTCATGGAGGAAATCGGAGCAGAGGACAACGGAGCCGAAAGGGGTGGTATCGGCTCCGAAGCTACAACGGTGCCAGTTCCGAGGAGCTCCGGCTCCGAGCTCTGTAAGAGAGTCGAAGGAGGAATGCTTGGTGGATGTGAAATAGCTACCGTCTGTTGAGATGGGCTATGGAGTATTTGGGCCAATGCCTGAGACTTTAATAGTCTACTCACCACTCTCTCGGTCGTGATCAGACAGCCTGGACGACCGAGAAGAACGGCTCCGATGGCTCCGCTCCGAGAGCAAGGGTGATCTCGGAGCCGAATGTATGGATTCCACTGAAGGGGATCGAGATCTCTTTTTTGAGATCGATGGAGCCAATGGAGCCGAAGATACATCGGCTCCAGCCGGAGCCGACACTGAATGTCTGGATTGGGCAGTATCGGCGCCGGATGGAGCCGATACTGAGACTGGTAAGGTGGAAGGATCGGCTCCGGCCAGAGCCGATCTCGACCCTGGTGAGGGTGAACCCGAAGCCGACGGCTTGGAAGTCTCAGCCGAAGGCTTAACAGATTTCGAGGGCTTCCCCGGCGCCGACTTAGTCGGGGAGCTCTCGGGCTTTAATAAGCCCATTAATATCAGCTTATTTCTTCGCTCCTGCAGGACTCTTGGGCTGAAGGCATAACAGATAGCACAAGAGTCCTGCAGGTGCAAAGGTCCCAGGCAATAAACACAAGAAGTGTGACTGTCTGTAGGAGACATCTTCTGACAACATGAGTCACACTTCTTGAAGCCTGAGACCTTAGTGTCCTTCGACATAACTGTGTCGAGGAAACACAATACAGTAACACACACACAAACACACTCAATCCAACAATTTAAAATAAACAGGAATAACACACAGTCATACACAAACAATCCCTGACAGGAAAAAATTTAGGGAGGGGAAGGCCTAAGGCCTAAGCTAGGGAAAGGGAATAAAATACTCGAAAAAAAGGGAACACTGACGGGAATAGAGTTAAAGTAAGTCGTTAAAGTTAACAAAAAACAAAAATATATATACATTTAAAGGGGGGGGTAGACAAAAAGTCTCAAAACTATTCACTTACCTAGAGCTGGTAAAAGAAGGCACCTCGTTAGCGAAGCGGCAAATGAGATCTGGGTAGTCTCCGCCTTGCATCATGGGATATAGGGTTGCCTCGAGCTGGTAAAATTAGCTCTCGAGCTTAGCAAGTGCCGAGTCAGAGCCGAGGATCGGCTCCGAACCCATCCAGCAAGAATGAAGGCGAGATTGACAACTTAACATCCTGTATGGAGGTTGAGACTGAACAGTGTTGTTAGGAGTGTGGCTGAGACTGAACAGTGTTGTTAGGGGTGTGGCTGAGATTGAACAGTGTTGTTAGGGGTGTGGCTGAGATTGAACAGTTCCTATGTTTCGTTAGATATGACAGTTGAGATAAGTAATGCGCTAATTTAGTTCTTAGAATTTGTAGGGTCTGACAATTACATAGGTGCACCCATTCATTCTCTTAAGAGACTTGAGTAGTAAGTTCCAGGCAGTTACTGTGCTTGGTGGACATTTTGTTTCCTTTTGACCTTGTCATGCACTATCCTCATCAGGCTAGTCAAAATCTGTAGCCTTGTGTTCATTTATGAACCTGGGTATGTGGGTAGATTCAGATTTGAGTCTTTCTAATCATATCAACCAATTGAATAATGGTAGTTATACAACTATAGGTTAAATAAAAAGATTTATAAAGTCTAGGAAATCAAAAATGATGAAGCCATTGTTTGTTAATTACATTAGACCCAAACCTGAGTGTGGAATAACAATATGGAAACCTTATCAGAAAACAAGTGTGAGTAAACTGGAAAGAGTACACTGGAACTATGCCAAGAGCATTCATTGATGTGAAAATATAGGTTATTATGAATTATTAAAATATATGAGCTTGTACAGTGTCTCATAAAGATATTTAAGAGGACGCCTTATTCAGCTATATAGCTCATTTAAAGACAACTACCTCTGGGAATGTTTAGGGTTATCAAACAGTATTAGTGAATCATCAGACAATCTATGTAGAAGATTTTATAGGAATAAGAAGTTTACTAATTGGTTCTCTGAGGGAGCAGCTGATGCATGGAATAGACTACCAAATTACATTAAAACAAGCATTAGTTCAGATGCTTTCAATAACAACCTGGGCACTAATAATGGGAATAACTGTTTTGGTATATTGGCAAGCTAGAGGAGCATTATTGCCCATGCCTGAAATTTGTTTGTATGTATGCATGTATGTCTGTATGTCTGTATGTAATGTGCG
The DNA here is from genome assembly GCF_019279795.1 of Protopterus annectens. Lineage (NCBI taxonomy): Eukaryota > Metazoa > Chordata > Ceratodontiformes > Protopteridae > Protopterus > Protopterus annectens. The sequence continues at coordinate 73,006,648 of NC_056749.1, read as the reverse complement.
TATGCATGTATGTATGCACATATGTATGTATGTACATACGTATGTATGTATGCATGTATATACATCCATATGTATGTATCTAAGTAGGTATGTATGAATGTATGTGCATATGTACATGTGTACATATGTTTGTTTCTATGTACATACGTTTGTATTTATGTATGTACATATGTATGTATGTATGTGCATATGCATATACATATGTACGTATGTACATAAGTATGTATGTATGTACACATGTATGTATCTATGTATTATGTATATACATGTGTATGTATGTATCTATGTATGAATGTATGCATGCATGTGTGTACGTACGCATCTATGTATATACTTATGTATGTATGCACTTATGTATGTGTGTACATACGCATCTATGTATATACATATATATATATATATATATATATATATATATATATATATATATGTGGATTCACTTTATAATCTCGAAATACTGAAATCCCGAATTTCAGTGTCTCGAGACTATAACGCCGAACATTCAGAATATTGAAACCCCAAAAGCGGGAAATTCAAAATCACGACTTTTAAATACAACCTCCACCACACAAACAAACATGCATACACCTCCTCCCCACACTACAACAAACCAACAAAACACACACAAACACAAGAACACAAATACACACACCTACCCTACATATAAGCAGGGGGGCATGCCCCCCTGACCCTCGCTTATATATATATATATATATATATATATATATATTTATATATATATATATATATATATATATATATATATATATATATATATATATATATATATATATTTATATATATATATATATATATCAACTCCAGGGTCGCACTAAAAAGACAAAGACACTAAACCCACCACTACATACTCTATATTCCCCTTGCACAAACACACACCACATACATACAAACACCACCACTCTCAACGCTTACACGTCATACTCTAACCTACCTACCCTAACCTACACTTAAAAGTTTCCAACACACTCACATACACTCAAATCCCTACCTAAAACCCATAAAAAAATAGCACTTACCTGAATATCCACATATATCTACACAACGGTAGGCAAACCATATCCCACAGCACACCACACCTTACAAACACAGCAAATCCCTTGTACCGCGCCACCACAACTGCGAATTCGAGACTTTGAATTTGGTCAAGTACAGTTTTGCTCAATTACACTTTTGGCACTTTCGTCTCGAGATACTGAAATTTGAGATTTCAGTATTCCGAGATAGTAAAGTGCTTCCATGTATGTACGTATGTGTGTATGTATATACGTATGTATTATGAATGTACTGTAAGTGTCCGTATTCATGCACGTGGCAGGAGTGGTAAGTGTTACCTTCTCATGGACTTTTTATTTTTCCAGACCTCCTTTTTGTGGTAATATGAAACAACTGCCAGTTTGAATTTTGTGCTGTGCTTTCTAATCAAAGGTTATATGGTCAAAGGAATAAAGTATTACATCCATGCAGCTAATGCATTGCAGTTCATCTCCTCGCTTGCCTGTTTTGTCACTACTTGACTGTTGCTGAAAATGCTTTGGATTGCTTTCCTGATTCTTGAAATACTGCCTGTGGGATACAATCTGTGATTGAACATGAAACTTGTGCAGTTTTCTGGGTTAAAATGAATGCTTTGTTATACCAGTTTTCAATCTGATTGGCTATGTGGATTTTGTCTAGATTGTGACTGAAAGCTACATCTCTCAGGCTTCACAAATGTTTATGGAACCCTGAGAGGCTGTGTTTGGTAGTGCTTACATTTTTACAACGTTGTCTGATATTCGTAACATGGAGGGAATTCTGGCTTGCAGTATTTTGTCTGTCTGTAGAAGCTGACAATGTTATCAGTTAGCACAAGTTGTACAATTGGAGTGTTTTAAATTGAGAAATACATTTGTTATGCTTCTTTTCTGTAAGTTGTGTGCATTTATAGCATGCCCTTTTTTAGTCATTGTAATTTTTATTTCTCATCTGCATTGCACATTTGACTTTTGTATAGTAATGAGGGTTAAGTACTCAGATTTAACTTTACTTCATAGAGAATATAAAAAATCTTGGACATTGCTTCATCAAACAGTGCAACTGCTTTATTCCCAGCAACACTAAGTGAAAGCAATAAACATGTTATGGTAATCACTTTGTCACAGTCAGGGACAGCAGTGCTTTTTTTAGTGCTGTAGTGTCTCACTTCGAATTCTTTGCAGTTGCCCTTTTCACTGTTGGTAGATAATTACATTTTTTGAATCTTTTACATACAGTCCTGCTGAATCAGCAAGTTGTGTTTGTGCATGCATGCTAACATTATGTGTCATGAAGAAAAAGCTGAAATCCCTGTCATATGTAATAATATGTAATCAAGGCAACTGGTTTTACAAAAAGTTGCCACTGTTTCACTTTATTTACACGTATATAAGGAATTATTGTTTAGAGACATTCAGATAAATGTGTAGAACAAACTTTTTGATTATGATTTTTTGTCATACAAATACATTTTATTTATGTTTTTTTGTAATACCTAAATATTTTCAACAAATCAATTAATATGCACAAAAATTCAACATGTTTTAGAAAAAGTGGCCAGATAGTTACAAGGTGTGAAAGAGCACCCTTCATACCTACATTCAATTGTCATACTCATTCCTTCATACCTACGTTAGATTGTCATACTCGTTCCTTCATACCTACGTTCGATTGTCATACTCGTTCCTTCATACCTACGTTAGATTGTCATACTCGTTCCTTCATACCTACGTTCGATTGTCATACTCGTTCCTTCATACCTATGTTAGATTGTCATACTCGTTCCTTTATACCTACGTTAGATTGTCATACTCGTTCCTTCATACCTATGTTAGATTGTCATACTCGTTCCTTCATACCTACATTCGATTGTCATACTCGTTCTTTCATACCTACGTTAGATTGTCATACTCGTTCCTTCATACCTACATTCGATTGTCATACTGCTCCTTCATACCACGCCGATTGTCATACTCGTTCCTTCATACCTACGTTAGATTGTCATACTCGTTCCTTCATACCTACATTCGATTGTCATACTCGTTCCTTCATACCTACGTTAGATTGTCATACTCGTTCCTTCATACCTACATTCGATTGTCATACTCGTTCCTTCATACCACGCTAGATTGTCATACTGCTGGCTTCATACCTACGTTCGATTGTCATACTCGTTCCTTCATACCTACGTTCGATTGTCATACTCGTTCCTTCATACCTACGTTCGATTTCATACTCGTTCCTTCATACCTACGTTCGATTGTCATATTCATTCCTTCATACCTATGTTCGATTGTCATACTCATTCCTTCATACCTACGTTCGATTGCCATACTCGTTCCTTCATACCTACGTTCGATTGTCATACTCGTTCCTTCATACCTATGTTCAATTGTCATACTCGTTCCTTCATACCTACGTTCGATTGTCATGCTCGTTCCTTCATACCTACATTTGATTGTCATACTCGTTCCTTCATGCCTACATTCGATTGTCATACTTGTTCCCTCATACCTACATTCGATTGTCATACTCGTTCCTTCATACCTATGTTCGATTGTCATACTCGTTCCTTCATACCTACGTTCGATTGTCATACTTGTTCCTTCATACCTATGTTCGATTGTCATACTCATTCCTTCATACCTACGTTCGATTGTCATACTTGTTCCTTCATACTTACATTTGATTGTCATACTCGTTCCTTCATACTTACATTTGATTGTCATACTCGTTCCTTCATACCTACATTCAATTGTCATACTCGTTCCTTCATACCTACGTTCGATTGTCATACTCGTTCCTTCATGCCTACATTCGATTGTCATACTTGTTCCCTCATACCTACATTCAATTGTCATACTCGTTCCTTCATACCTACATTCAATTGTCATACTCGTTCCTTCATACCTACATTCGATTGTCATACTCGTTCCTTCATATCTACATTCGATTGTCATACTCATTCCTTCATACCTGCATTCGATTGTCACACTCGTTCCTTCATACCTACGTTCGATTGCTATACTCGTTCCTTCATACCTACATTCAATTGTCATACTCGTTCCTTCATACCTACGTTCGATTGTCATACTCATTCCTTCATACCTACATTCGATTGTCATACTCGTTCCTTCATACCTACGTTCGATTGTCATACTCATTCCTTCATACCTACATTCGATTGTCATACTCGTTCCTTCATACCTACGTTCGATTGTCATACTCGTTCCTTCATACCTACGTTCGATTGCTATACTCGTTCCTTCATACCTACGTTCGATTGTCATACTCGTTCCTTCATACCTATGTTCGATTGCTATACTCGTTCCTTCATACCTACGTTCGATTGTCATACTCGTTCCTTCATACCTACATTCGATTGCTATACTCGTTCCTTCATACCTACGTTCGATTGTCATACTCGTTCCTTCATACCTACGTTCGATTGCTATACTCGTTCCTTCATACATACATTCAATTGTCATGCTCGTTACTTAAATATTGCATTTGAATGAACAAATAATTTAATTGCATTAAACATCAGTGGTTATATTCAAAACATTGTTAGGATTGTCAGGTCAGGGACAGTTATTGGTAGACATAAAATAGCTTGTCTTATACTGTTGTCACAATCCTGATTTGATGAAACAATTAAAAAAAATTGGCTTGGATTAGGAAAAAAGGAACCTGTAAAGAATAAGAAAAAACCCAGCTTCTGCATAGGTGATTTGATTGAAACAAAGCTCACTGGTCCTTCCACATACATCCTACAATCCCAGATATTTAAGTCCTATACATTGCTAAATTGTATTATATAACCATCATCACGAAGGGAGATGCAGACAATAAGCCTACCCAGGTCTGTCTTTCAAGGGTGTTTAACATCAATTCCACCTTTATTTTCCCTCATATTTTGGTTATCTACTCCTCAATTCCTAATTGAATGGCTTTTGTGGACTTCTGTCCACCACTAATTTCTGTACTTTGTTCCATAGGTCCACAAACCTCTTTATGAGTAAGTAATTTCAAAGGTAAAAGGAATAATAGTTCCTACAGTTTGCTGCCTTTGCCCACCTTTTGCTCTATCATTTCTCTGCAGGACAACCATTTAATTTAATTTATTCATTTGTTTACACTTTGATAACTGTATAGCCTTACTACATGAAGCCTATTTGCAGAAGGAGCCTGAAAAATGGTCTAAGACCCAGAAGCACCACACAACTCAGAATATAAAGACTGCATCACACAATACATTACTAATTTTCCAGACACAATACAGAGTAGTAGATATGAAAAGTAATATTGATTACATCTGATCGACAGGATTTTATACATCCATATCATGCCAATGTGTCTCAGTGGGGAGAGAGCTAATGTAATCTCTGCTCTCTGTTCACTATCCATTTCACGCACTCTGCTAGTGACACTTCTTTGGACTCCTTCCAGCCTGCTGTTTCTCTGGCTGGTAGAAGTTTACACAATGCTCAGATTGTAACCAGACCAGAGTCTGGTAAAATGAAAGCATTACTTTTCTATTTCTGGAGTCAGTCTATCTAACTAAATATCTATCTGTCTATCTATCTCTAAGAATACACTCCAATATTCAAGTTACTGCTGTCTTCGGTCATGCAGTTATAGCCCTCTCACTCTGCTTCAGGAGGTAATTTCCAGGTGTAATCATCATCACTTCCTTTTTCCACACTGATTCCATCAGTTTCACTCCCCAGCCAGTACATTACAACACGGTGGTTGTAGTCAAGCTGCAGTATTTTGCATTTATCGGTATTGAACCTCATCTGCCATATTTCCTTTATCTTGGTCATTTTTTTGCATATCTCACCATAGTCTTTTCCAATATCACCCTCACTCTACATAGTTTTTAATTATCAGCAATCAGGCTGATCACCACAATACTCCACTATTCACATTCCTTTCTGCCGATCACTGCTATACTCCACTATTCAAATTCCTTCCGCTGATCACTGCGATACACCACAATTCAAAATCCTTCTCGCTTCACCACAATACTCTACTATTCACATACCTTCCTGCTGACACCATCTATCTCAGTGCACTACTCTGTATCCTACACTTTAGTCATGCAGCAATCTTTGGTAAACCATCTTTCACTTTTATCCACCAGGCTTACTTCCATTGCCTACAGCACACCACAATATACACTACCATAATGCAGGTATTACCAGAATTATCAGAACCTGAAATGTATATTTTTACATTTGCATGCTTTTTTTCTATAGAGGCAAACTAGAAAGTATTGCTGGGACAGTGACTCTTTAAGCATGTCAATGAACCCATACGCCTGATCCATTCCTGTTGTGCCAGGGCATGTCAATGAACCCATAAGCCTGATCCATTCCCGTTGTGCCAGGGTGACTGTCTTATGTTTTTCAGCCTTTCCAGTACTTCAGAATTTGAAATGTACAAAATAGAAAGTATACACAAAGTTTAGTTTACTAAACTGAAACATGTCTTGGCTTGTTTAAAAAAACATTTTATTCCTGAATGGTAATATATAAGTACTTTTTTTTTTCTTGTCTCATTAGGAAGCTTATACCCGAGTGCTGATGGGGAATATTGATCTCTCTAGACTTATTTTCCCTGCAGGCACCAGTGGTAAGTAACTCTTACTTTAAGTTTGTCACACCAAGATTGAGAGATGATTTGTTGCTCCACTGGGTACAGACATCTTGAATCTAAAACTAACTACTAAGTATTTGGATAAGTTCCTATAAATTATCTAATCAAAGTTTAATATAATTTAAACTCCAGAGTCTGCTTTACTTTATTTGGGCAATTCTGAAGGAATGCTTGTCTCCAAAAGGCTAAGAGTCATGCCAAACCTGAATTTGCTCAAGTCCCAGTCAATGAGTGCGTTGTGGTTTTATCTGTGTCAAGAAGCAAACATTCTTCAGTGACTTTGTAATTACTTTTCATTTAGGAAGAAGGAATTTCAGTAAAAGAAATCTGATATCATTATACAAAGGGAAGGAAGCAAGTTGCGCCATCCTTTGAATAAGATATTAAACCAAGGTACCATCTGGCTCATTTGGTAGTAGCTTAGGTGGATGTAAAATATATACTCTACTTACCAAAAAAAGAGTAGTTATTTTATTAACATTTGCATTCATTTTATACTATAAAAATTCTTACTTAAAATTATTTACAAGTTAGCAACACAAAATAGCTTAATTAAAAAATTATATTTTCTTTTGTTCCTTTTTCTTTTATATTTCCATCTATGCCCCCACCATTTTTTCCACAACCATTTCTTTATTTCAGCTAGCACATCATCCTCTTCTATTTTCTTGTTGTATAACAAATTCTCATATCGTTTCCTGCAGTAACTAAATTGTTACAAACAGTACTTTATCCCAATCCTGTTTATCAATATCACATTTCTTTACTTTTTCATACTTCCCATATAATATTATATTCATATTTATACATTTAAATCCTTCCCATCTATAGTAATTTTTAAACTTTTCCCAAGATTTTGTTTTTTTTTTTTTTTGTTTTGTTACATTCACTACATCATCACGTTCATCAGTAATAAAATCCTTGTAAAAAAAAAATCCTCTGCTTTATAAAAAGTTAGAAACCTTTCCTGTTATCTTTTATTGCCTTTTTATCATCTTTTAATTCCTTCCATGGAAACATCATTTTTTTTATTTCTGAAATCATACTAAACTGTTCTTTTCTTTCCCATTAACCTCATGTACTTTTAACTTCCATAATTTTATTTTATTCTCATATTATTTTCCATCCTGTCCTTTTCTTTTTCCTGTTTTTTTATTCCTATTCATTTTTGTGTTTTTCATATAAAATCTTACATAATATTTATTTTTGGCTTTGTTTTACCATTTTAATTAACCAAAATAAATGTGTAGATGTTAAATTGCACCACTACTTTTTGTAATTCAAAGCACCTTTTTCTTTTTTATTGTAAGTTATCACTCTTCTTACTGAGTTCAGCCTTGAGCCCTAAACAGAGCTAAAATACCTTTAATAACGCCTCTTCCATTTGAGTGGGAAACATATATATTCTCCTTAAATATGTTATTTTTTTCCTAATACAGAAATATTTAACACAGTTCCCTTTTTCTGGAATTAAAAATGTGAACATTTCAAAAAAAGTAACATTTTTTGTTCCTGTATTTCTCTCCATTGACAATACAGTTTTATTCTCAACAGATGGCACTCCCATTTTTTTTATTTCCTTTCTTGTGAAATATATTCCTTTTAATTTTTATCCCAACATTCATTTTCCATTCTCCTTGCCTATACATTTCCTCTACAAAATTCCTACCAGATCTATAACATCTTCTTGTTTGCATTTTGTCACTTTGTCATCTCAGATAGTATCCACCCTTCATTCTCTCGTTTTATTCATTTTATTTATTTAATATTTGTTAAGTAGGAAAGTCCAACTTGGATTGCAGCCAGTTTTCAGTGGAGGCCCAGAAATGCTCCAGATGCATGTCTTTCTAACGTGGGAGGAAACCGGAACACCTGGAGGAAACCCAGACAAATGCAGGGAGGACATGCAGACTCAGTTTTACTGCTTTTCCCAAATAGATAGAATTCTCCTCTTGCTTTCCTTTCAGAAAAGCATATATTTGTCTCTGTTTCACCCTTTGTACTTTCCCTCTGTTCTTTACATGCGTCTGATTTCAAGTTCCCTTATTTTGGCACGTCTTTGATTTTCTTCATATTGATCACTGCTGCAGTCGCCTTGGCTATGCTGGTTATACCCTGCCAAGGATATAACAACCAGCCAGCTTCCAAAGCTTCAGGGTACCTTCCCTACACCCACACAGGCAGGCAGCTCAAGCTGAGCTGACTAAAAGGCAAGTATGGACACAAAGCCCTGCAGAACCGTACTGCCCTCTATGAGTACACTCCTCTGAGGCTTTCAAGGATCAATGGTCAGCTTGTGCTTTTCTTTGCAGGGCAGATAAGTTTCCTTTGTGGAAAACCTTCCATTTTCTTAATTTTGTTGATGTTTTAGTACTTTCCTGTTCAAGAAAGTTATTTTAAAGCTTGGTATGTTGTGCTTTCATGGACTGTCTTGTGACTGTAACATACTTTAAAAAGGAATGCACATTTTTTAATCAGTTTAAACATGGTGTAAAGTAGATCAAAACATTTTTTGTGTTTAGATTGTGTTTATTTTAATTTTGTGGGACTGGCATAATCTAAAGTGCTTTTTACTATGCTTTTGTCACAAAAGTAACTTTTATAGACTGGTAGTGTTACTGGGCAATTGCTGCTTGTGTTCCTGGGGAAAGAGGCCCTATTTTCAGCTTGGCCATGGAACAGACTCAGTCCCACATTCAGTCCTTCTTCCATCCGCAAAAAGAAAAAAAATAAGCAAATGCTCTTTGCTGCCACAGCAGTCTTGCAATTTGCCTTAGTCACAGGTGGGTGACTCTGTGGTGGCCATTTGTTGTACCTCAGACCACTCATCTTTTACCCAGGATCCCTCTGGTGTAGCAACTTACAGCCACTATAGGGTGGGGGTTAACCATGTCCTCTATGGTTGTTTGTGGTCCCCTCAGTGAGCAAGGGAGAGCCACTCTTGTTGGTCCTGGGAGACAGAACAGCCAAGGTTTCCCTGCTATGGCAGAATGTGGTGCCCATCACTGGAGAAGCTGTAGCTGCCATTAGTATCACTGTTGGCCCCCAGTTTTCCTGTTAAAAAGAAACAGAAAACTAAGCATGTATCTATCTCTTCTCTTCAGTTTTCTTTTGATAGGTGTAGTTTACTGGGTCTGGTTCAGGGTTTAATTTGGGCTACTGATCCTTCTTATAAAGTAGTTTACCTTAAAAGAAAGAAGGATTCCTCATTTCCTGAAGAGAGTCAAGATTATGAATCTGAGCAGGAAAATGCAGGGATGGATTTAGTGTTTTGTCCTCATATTGCTGATTCAGACTTGTCGGACAGCTCAGTTTCTGGGTCTACCTGTGAAGGTTTCTCTTTTTCTGAGACTATTACTAGACTGTGCCCATGTTATCAATGGAACAACACTGATATTTCTCAGTCCCTCAGAAAATACTATGAGTTGTTACAGAAGGATTTTCCAAACCTACTCCCATGCTTCCTGTTCTGTCTACTTTAGAGGATGTATGTATTTTACTGCCTGCAAATTTCATGCTAGTCAGCCAGCTGCCCCTAAAAGGCAGACAAAATGTATAAAGTTCCTCAGTCTTTTACATGTTTATACATTATTCCTATACCTATTCCAGCAACTATAACTTAGGTGATCCCATTGCTGCTAAGGACTTAATTCTAACTCTACTCTGTCTGATAAGGATAGGAAAATTATTGGTAGGCATGGGGAAAAGGTGTATACTTCTGCAACTTTAAATTTCAGAATTTTAAGTGTCGGGCTCATATGTTAAAGTTTATTCTGACATATTATGAAATTATGAGGAATATTTTAGCTACAATTTCTTCTTGTGAAGAAAAATCTGCTTTAAATAACTTAGTTTCTTCTATTGCACAAGTTACTACTCATTGTTTGCAGTATGTGAACAACTCTGTTGATACCTTCTTCTAGGGCTAACACCACTGGTATGGTTTTAAGGAGTTTTGCTTGGCTGTATTATCAGAACCTCCCAGATGATGTTAAAAATGAGATTTTAAGTTCTCATTTGGACAGAGCTTTAGTGTTTGACACCTTTACTGCAGATATGATCAAAATGTGTGTTGCAAGTGGCAAACTGATCCAAGGAATCTTTTTCAGCCCTCCTTTTCCAAAATTTTCCAGCAGATTTTCTATCTCTTCATCCAAGTATGGTAAAAAATAGAATAAACAATCTCAACAAAATACAGATTAACAGACACCGAAGAAGAAGTGGCATGGAGGATTCCAAAATGAAGTCTCAAACTCCTCTAAACTGTGAACAGTCCAAAAAGCCTGGATGGCTATTCGAGAGACCTTGTGAACCCTTCCCTCCCTGGCCCTATTTTTCTTTCAGAAGGTCTAAATCTCAATTTTTCTATTTGGCAACAGTTTCAGACAAATGGGTTTAGAAAATCATTCATCAAGATCACAGATTGCAGTGGGAGGAAATTGCTTCTTTTCAGGGAGCTATTCCTCATCCTCCAGATCAGACTCTTTTGTTTCCACCAGTTCATCATCACATGCTGTCCAAAGGATTGATAGAACTGTCAGTTCCTCCTTCACAAGTGGAGAAGGGTTTTTATTCATTTTTATTTTTTTATTCATTTATTTTTATTTTGGTGCCAAAATAAAAAATGCCTGGAGATCAGTTTTGGATCTTTTTTCCTAAACCAATTTGTGATACTGCTCAAGTTCAAAATGCAATCACTTCACAAACTGTTAACTCTTCTTCTTCATTAAGTTTTTTAGTAACACTATATTTAAAAGATCTTTATTATCACATCCCTTTTTCTCCCGGTTTCAGACATTTTTTTAAGGTGTCTGAATCACATTATTAATTCTTTGCCTTACTCTTTGGAATATCAGTGTTTAGCTATAGCTCATTGCAGGTTACAAGGTATCCACATTTTCCCATATTTAGACGACTTGCTTATCTTTACAGAGTCTTTTTCAAGGTGTCAGGAATCTCTGTGTTGGGTGAGAGATCTCCGACACAAACTGGGATGCCAAGAGAATATTTGAAAGTCTTTCTTCTTTCAGTCACACAGGATTATGCTCCTGGGATGTCAACTAGACACCTAAGCTCAAAGAGCTTTTCTTCAACAGAAAAGAAAAACAGATTTATTTATTTATTTATTGACATTTGTTTCCCATTATAGTCCACTGGGCCAGTAAGAACCCATTCTCAGTGGAGACCTGGGGAGAAAAGATCCACAAACAATATAAACAAGACATAGAACAGGCATTAACATTTGTAAGGGTCCATAAACATACACATGAAGAAGTAATTAAGAGTTAGTTGCAGTAAAGGTAAAATAGGATTTGACAACAGTTACAATTAAAACAAACCTATAATATGAAGTAAGACAAGTCAAATGTAAAAGGCTAACATTGTATAAAACTGCATACAAGTGGTAGGATGCACACAGCATTGTATAGTTAGTGGTCATTAAAATAGGTAAGAGGAGTATACAGAGAAAAGGAGAAATAGAAATAAGAATATATTCAAAAAGTAGTGGAAGCCAAGTTTTAAAGGGTGGTTGGTTGGTGCAAGAGCAGATCCAGACAGAAGAGAAGTAGGCTTGTAAAACGATGTGAGGTTTTGATTAGATCTAATTGCTAGTGGTAAAGCATTCCAGGCTTTGTCTACAGAAAAAGTATAAAGAAGGTGGCTTGATATATCTATATTTATTTCATATATCTAGATCTATTTCTAAGGCTTTCCACTTGGACTTCAGTCACTGCATGGGAATACCTCAAGATTTTGAGTCTCATGGCATCTAAGTTTCTTATGATACACATAGCAAGACTCCACAACAGAATGATACAATGGTATCTGAAATCTCTTTGGCCCCAGCATCAGTACCCTCTGTCTTTTCAAATCCCCCTGCTGGGGTTTGTCGAAAGAGAAATCTTTTGGTAGAGACAACAGATATCCTTAAATCCAGGCCTCCCCTTCTCCATTCCTGCTCCAAAGCAGTCAGTCACCACAGATACTTCGGACTTTGCTTGGGAAGGAGTTTCAGGAGGGATAAAAGTGGAACACCAAGGACAGATGCAAGTACATAAATATCAAGGAAATGTTTGCTCTGATCAACACACTCAACTCTCTGAGTCATATTTGGTCCCTTTGACCTCTTCAAGTGGTTACAGACAATACCACAATCATCAATATCTGTTTCAGGACAATGTGCAACTAGGCCTGGAAGACAGATGCATTTTATTTTCCTTGGACAGAAATGTTCCTGTGTGCTTTTCCACCTTTCTCACTAATATCTAGGGTACTTATGAAGATTCAGAAGGAATCTCCCAAGATCACTCTGGTACGTCTCTTCTGGCCCATGCAACCGTGGTTATCCCTTCTTTTGGAAATGGCCAGGAGCAATTACCACAAGCTTCCACACAGACTGGATCTACTCACACATGAACAGGGGTGTTTGATACACACCAACATCACTCTTCAACTGACTGATGTTTGAAAGGGGTCTTAATTCCTTTTGGGCACCTGTTTACTGAGGGTGTGCAGAACGGCAGTAATGGAAGCAAGAACGCCTGCTATTCGAAAATCATATATCAGGATATGGAAACATGTTTCTAGTTACTGCTAGCAACATGACCAGCACCCATTCAGGGCTAGTTGTTCTTTGTCTCTACAATATATATGTGTGCTGCTTTGCTGTAGCCTTTAATATTCCTCTGTCAAGGCTCATTTATCAGCCATTTCATCATGTCTGCCTATGGATCCTCCTCTTTTAATGAAGTCTCATGCCAAAATGTTCTTGAAAGGGGGTTTGCATAAGACGCCTCCACTAAAACTTCTTGGAATTTTAGTTTTTTGTGCTAACACTTGCTCCATTTCAACCAGCTAATCTAGCTGATTTGAGACTCTTAACATGGAAAACAGTTTTACTGATTGCTTTGACCTCTGTAAGAAGGGTATCCAAGTTGCAGGCTCTTATGGTAAGTCAACTCTTTCTCATTTTCTATACATACAGTGTTTCTTTGAGAACTAATCATTTTATTTGTAAAGTGATATCTAATGGTACTTTAAGCCAAACTATCTACCTCCCCCTTTTCTTTCCTTAACCTAAAAATGAGGGAGAAAGGATACTTCATACCATGGATGCCTACAGACAGCTCAGGTACTATCTTGACAGCACTAAATTTTTTAGATCTTCAGATCAGTTGTTCGTTTCTTGTGAAGGTAAGAAGAAGCGACAACCTGTGTTAAGATGGACTATTTCCAAATGGTTGTCTCAGGCTATTGCCTTATGTTATACTCATTGTAACAAAACTACTCCAGGCAGGATCAGGACTCACTCTGCCAGGACCTTGGCTTCAACTGTGGCCTTTTGGAAAAGGTTAGATTCTAGAAATATTCTAGAAGCTGCTACTTGGTGCTCTGTACACACTTTTACAAAGCACTGTAAGCTTGATTCCTTCTCAAAGTCCATTGATAGGACAATTCTCCAGAGGTTCTTGGACTGTTCTCCTTCCATCTCCCAAATGTAGTTAGCTAAGTTATTCTACCCATTTAGCAAAAGCTACTGCAGCAGTGATCAATATGATGAACATAGTATAGTTGTATAAGTAAAACTTACCATAACAGTAAATGTTCGAAAATTCATCACTAAAGTATCCCTCCCTCCCTCTTTCCCCTTGTTTTCTGGTGTGTTTTTTATGCCAGGGTGTGGACATTTATTTTTTATGTTCCTAGCGTTGTCCTTTCAGGGCTCGGCCTCCCTCTATCTGCTGGCAAGAAAGCTCTGAAGGGCTTCACACCCAAACTTGTCTTCATTAGATTTCACCTTATTTCTTTTCTATTCTTCTTTCTACTTCTAAATATATTTAGATACTTCTGCTTCCACCCACCTCTGTGTTCAATGTATATAAAATGGTTTCTTTGTCATTTGATCGTTCCGTAACATTTTTCTCTCTAATCATTTCTTTCTCGTTTTAAACGGTTAATCTCATTACTCCTTTCCCTTCTTTATTATTTCAATGTCTTCCCCATTCTAGCTCAAAATATCAATTTCTCCCAGTTGAAACATATTCATTTTTGCTGTATGCGGTCCTTGCCATTTACAATACAATAATGAACATATATACCATTGTATTTATTCTTAAGCTGCTGTCTAACTGCATCATCTTAACTTTGAAATACTTATAACCTGAAACGCTATTTATATTTTAGTTTGTCTACTTTAAGTGCCATGTTAATGCATAGCAGGTAATTCTTACTCTTATGTAAATATTTATTGATCTCATTCTCTGGTCCGTAGGTAAGTTCTGTGCTAGGTACCTTATAAGTTCATAGGTTCATAGGTGAGTACTACGCTAATGGCCCTGGGGCCTTTACAAGCCTAGCCCATAGAAGTGCCCTGGCATTGTGCTGCCCGTCGTTAGTTCACAGTGCCTCTATCACTTACAGCCACTGGAGTGATCTCTGGAGTGAATTTGCTATTTTCCATCCACTGATCAAGATTTCACTTGAAGAGGGCTAGTGAGGTGCTCTGCTTGACATGTATGGGAAGTCTATTCCAGAGCATGGGTAGTCTCTGGGTTATGAATCTGTCCCTCCAGCATGTTCTGTTGATTGTGGTAATGAGGTTGAGGTCTATGAACCGTGTGGTGTGGAGGGATTGGGATTTCTTTAGATGTAGCATTTCTAACAGAGCTGAGTCAGACATGGCTTTGTAACTCAAGCAGAGATCGCCTCTTAGTAGACGATATGAGACAGAGACTAGCTGGAGTTTTTGAGTCTGTCCATGTAGGATATGTGTTTAAGGCCTAGGATCCCCTTCGTGAGGTACTTTTGTGGCCTCTCCAGCTGTTCCAGGTATCTAGTGAGGTACATGCTAAATGGGGAATTATGATTGTTCTAATGAGGGGAGAGTAGAAATGATGACCTTTTTCTTCCTGGATGCAAAACCCTTGGTAATGAGATGTGCCTCATAGAAGGACTTTCTGACCACAGTGACAACGTGGTGGTCGAAGGAGAGGTTGCTATCCACCTGTGTCCCCAGATCTCTTATAACACCTTCAGTGTTCACTGGACTCCCATCAATGTGGTAATTAGGGGGAAATGAGTTTTTATCAAAGGGGATGATGACGCATTTTTTGACATTAAGCTTAAGGCCATGGTTTTGACACCAGTCATTGGTCTCAGTGAGGCCTTTCTGTAGGATGTCTACATCACTTGGGGAGTTAATAATGGCTCCCAGCTTGCAGTTGTTTATGAATTTGGTCAGCCAGAGTCCCTCCATGTTGGTCTGAACTTCTGAGAAGTAGATGCCAAACAGAAGAGGACCCAGGGCTGATCTCTGTGGGACTCCACTCTTTACTGGTCAGCAGTCTGACTTGGAGTCCAATACTTTCACACCGTGGGTTCTATCTGTGAGCCAGTTTGTACCACCTAATGATATAGGGGTTGATTCCTAGTTTGGTGAGTTTATTAATAATTTCTGAGTGGGGAATGGTATCAAAGGCCTTGGCCAGATCGAGGTAGGCTGTGTGAACTGCCTTACCTTCATCCACCGCTCTGGTAACTGAATCAAAGAAGTCAACCAGGTTGAGCAGGCATGATCTACCTTTCAGAAAACCAAATTGCGTGGGATCTAGGGTTTGGCGATTCCTTCTGTCCTTGTTAATTAGATCCATGATGATGCGCTCCATAGCATTACATATCGGACATTTTAAGGCTAGCCAGGTTCCCTTTCTGTGCTTGAAGTAACCTATCCCACTTTGTTAGGTATTAGCCTTCCCCATGACCTAGTCAATAATTATATATCACCCATAATGAGATGTGCTTGAATTAACCTATCCCACTTTGTTAGGTATTAGCCTTCCCCATGACATAGTCAATAATTATAAATCACCCCTAATGAGAATAAATAGGATCATACCATAGATAACTGGGACCCATGCATGGGATCAGGCATTTAGGGGCTGCCTCTGTCCATTACTACTTCAGTGGTATTTTGTATTATTATAATTTGTATTAATTCAATTGTGGAGGTGTTTTTTTCTGTATCAACACTGAAAAAGGGCTTATTTTAGCTCAGTTAGATTATAATCTAAACAAATGCAAAAAAAAAAAAAAAATATATATATATATATATATATATATATATATATATATATATGTATAGGTTCATAGATAAGTACTAGGCTATCTGCCCAAGGACATCTATAAGCCTAGCCAGAGTGTGTTGGCTTTCGCCACCCTCTTAGATTAGTTCCCTGTGCCACGGTCCAGCAGAGCCATTAGTTCCCTGTGTCTCTGTCCAGTAGAGCCACTGCAGTGATCCCCGGGGTAAATTTTGTGTTTCCCATCCACTCGTCAAGGTTTCTCTTGAAGAGTGTTAGTGAGGGGCTCTGCCTAATGTAGATTGGAATCCTGTACCAAAGCATGGGGAGTCTCTGGGACAGGAATCTATCCCTCCAGCATGTCCTATTTATCTTTGTGGTGAGGTTTAGATCTCTAGAGAGTGTGGCTGCTGGGGATTTGTTTTTTTTTAGCTGGAGCATGTCCATCTATTCTGGGTTGGACATGGCCTTGTATGTCAGGCAGAGATCACCTCTGAGTAAGCGGTATGCAACCGACTACAGCTGGAGTTTCTTCAGTCAGGCTGCATAGGGCATATGTTTGAGGCCAGTAATCCTCTTGATGAGGTACTTCTGTGAACTTTCCAGCTGTTGCAGGTGTCTTGGAAGGTACATCCCAAATGGGGCATTGTATTCTATGACGGGTCTAATGAGTGATGAGTGATGAGTAGAGGGGCACAATAACCTCTTTTGTTCTAGATGTGAACCCTTTTGTGATTAGGTGGGCCACATAGAAGGATTTTCTAACCACCTTGGCAATATGATTATCAAAGGAGAGATTACTATCTACTTGGGTCCCCAGATCCCTTATTACATTTTCTGTATTTAGGGGACTACCACCTATGTGGTAGTTTGTGGGTACTTTGTTTTTTCCAAAGGGGATGACTATGCACTTTTTGGCATATAGCTTGAGGCCATGATTTTGACACCAGGTATCCATCTCAGTGAGACCCTTCTGGAGGATGGCTGTATCAGCTGGAGAGTCAATTATGGCCCCCAGCTTGCAGTCGTCCGTGAACTTTGTCAGCCATAGTCCTCCTGTGCTTGCCTGTACCTCTGAGAAGTATATACTGAACAGGAGGGGTCCCAGGGCTGAACCCTGGGGGATGCCACTTGTAACTGATTTAGAGTCGGACCTAGAGCCTGTAACTCTCACCATGTGGGTTCTATCTGTGAGACAATTGGCAACCCATCTCGTGACATAGGGATTTATGTTCAGGCTGTTGAGCTTGTCTATAATACCAGAATGAGGAATGGTGTCGAAAGCCTTTGCGAGGTCTAGGTAGACTGTGTGGACCTCCTTTCCCTCGTCTAAACCTTGGTAACTGTCTCAAAGAAGTCCACCAGGTTTAGGAGGCATGATCTGCCCTTAACAAAGCCAAACTGGGTAGGGTCCAATGTTTGAAGGTTCCCAATGTCTCTGTTAATGAATTCCATGATGATGCACTCCATAGCCTTGCAGACCAGGTTAATCAGGCTTATAGTTCCTGGGGTCCGTTGTGGCTCCACCTTTGTGGAGTGGGATAATGGTTGCTGTGTGCCACTCTATGGGTATGTAGCCTGTAGAGAGGCTGAGTTTGAACAGTGTGTTTAGGTGAGGGGTTAGTTCATTTTGGAGCTCATGTAAGACACAGCTTGGGTCACTGTCTGGTCCCATTGAAGCTGTATTTTTGACTTTGGATAGGGCTGTTTTAACCTGTGTGTCATTGATTGCTGGGGCACTACATTCTTCTGGTATGGTTATGGGCCCTTTAGGAGGTGAGAGGGGGGTGAAGTTTTCACTAAACCTGTCTGCCAGAATGTTGGCAATATCAGTCGGTTCAGTGTATTTTTTGCCATTCTGAACTAACTCAGAGCAGATCTGAGAGTTTCCACTTAGGTTCTTGACAAAGCTAAAGAACGCTTTGTGGTTATCTTTGGAGTCCTTGGCAATTTTTCTTTCAAAGCTAGCCTTGGAGGATTTTATGAGGGATCGTAGTTTCTTGCTGATACTAATCAGGGATGTCTTCCCTTCTTGGGATTTTACTCTTTTCTGCACTAGTTTCCTCCTTCAATTGTATAGATTGTTTATGGCACGGGTCCACCAGACTGGTTTCCTTTTCTTGTAGGAGTGAGTCTTGGTTTTGCTTGGGATAGCACGATCCATGCATTCTTGCAGGTGCTCATAGAGTGCCTTTGTAAGGGATTCAGCAGCTTGGACAATGTTGTTCTTTACCATGGGGGCTGTGAACCTTTCCACCTCTGTCTTAAGTAATGTGAAGTTTGCTTTTGAAAAGTTTTTCATGGTGGTTTCCTTGATTGGGGGTGGGGGTGGAATGTGGATATTCAGAGTGATTAGTCTATGGTCTGATTTAACCAGCGAGGGTTTGACCTCCAGTGTAGAACACCGGTCGCCCATGTTAGTGATGACCAGGTCAATATGTTGTCACCTCTGGTGGGGGTGTTTACCAGTTGATCGAGGGCGTTCGAGTTTATAAATTCTAGGAAGCATTGGGCAAGGGAGTTAGTACTTGAGTAGTTCTCCCAGTTAATGTTTGGGTAAATGAAATCACCCAATATTAGGGCGTTTGGTAGGACCTTCATATTTTCCAGCATCTCCAGAAATGTGGAATGGGAGCCCTGGGTCATGGTGGATGATCTGTAGCAAGCTACAATTTGAATTGCAGTTTTGCCCATTGTTAGTTGCACATGGATAATCTCTGAGGCATTGTGCTGTGCCACTAACCTGGAGGTGTGGGTATCCTTGATGAATATGGATACACCCCCACCTTTTGTGTTTTGGTCCGGGTTCTGTGGACGAAAAGTATGGTATGAGTTATAGCCTGGTAGTGCTGGGTTGCTCTCAGGATCCTTAAACCAGGTTTCTGTTACTGCACAGATATCAATGTTCTCCATACTGAGGAGTGCCTCGAGTGCATGCATTTTGAGGTTTAGACTTCTGGCGTTGAGTAGCATAACCCTCAGTTTTTGGTTACTTGTGCTACTTATGGTGGTGGGTTTGTCTTTTGAGCCTTGCCTAATAAAGGCACTATGGGGGCGGCAAAAACCTTGGCCAGTATTTGAAAGCCTAAGGGTGACAGGTGCAAGTCATCTCTTGTGAAGCAACTTGGCTTATCGAGCATGTCATCCCAGGTGGACAGATACTGGATCCCCTTTGAATGACACCAGAAACTTAGCCAATTGTTGAAATTGATAATTTTTTTCTTTATACTGTGGCATTATTCTTGGTGAGGGCAGGATGCTACTCAGGGTCAGGGTCATACCGGCCTGAGCTACATAATCAGAGAGCTCTTCCATGTCTCTCTTCATGTAGTCCAGGGAGGTATGTCTCAGGTCATTCACACCAACATGGACAATGACAGAGTCATATTTGTACTTGTTCTGGAGCGACCTGAGTGCTTGTGCTATGTGGCAGATCCTGGTGCCTTACAGGCAGCTAACTGTAACCTTCTCCTTGTCCAGCCTAGTTAGTGGGACATCAGTGTGCCTGACTATAGAGTTGCCTATTACTAGTGTGTTGGGTATGTTATTTTGCCTTAAGGGCTGTGATTGCATGCCACACTGATTATGTGAAGTATGTGTTTCATGGTTTGTGATGGGGTGTGAAGGTTGCTTGGGTGTCTGCTTTGGAGGTTTCTGTTGCTTTTGCAGATTTTTATTTAGAGCCTCCAAGTATGTTTTCCTGTATTTATGTGTGTTATTTGCCGGTGTTGGTTTAGTAGGTCTATGTGAGACTGGTGGTGTGTTGCAAGTATTTTCCTTCTCCTCTTGACTGTCAGTTCCACTCTTGGGTTGTGAGAGCTTTGCCTCCAGTTTGGCTGTATAATTGCATCTCTCGCATATATTAGTGTTTGGTGGTAGGAGGAGAAGGTTGTCTGTGTACATGAGGCAGTTGTAACATTGCCTCAAAATGCCCAGATTCACCAGTTGGACTGGAGACTACACCTGAAACTGCCCTTTCGACATGCCTGAATAGGTAAAGTGAGCTGTTTTACTGATTAGCTGGTAGGGACGAATAGAGAGTCTTGTCCTTCTGGACAGTATACGGGGTCTAGTGCTAGGGTTAATTACTGCTTGCTGTGAGTTTTATATAGTGCTTAATAAAAACAAGAAAAAGGATGCCACAAGCTTAAAACACCACCAATTTATTGTAAATGCTTTCATGCAGCCCAATTCACTGCACTTCCTCAGATAAAAAAATCCCTCCAAAATACTTCTTAAATAGTATACTACATCAATTACATCACAATATTCAATTAACTATTTAAAAATTTAAAGAGACAGATTTTATAAAAAACTTTTAAACTAATAAATTACTAAACATCTATAAATACCAACAAGAATATACATAATAAATACCTAAAATAAATTCATGTTAACTAGTTAGAAAAATTTAAACATATTTCTTATTCAATATTATACACTAAAAATATTAAGAATACTTATTTCATCTTTCCTAGGCTTTTAATTTTAATAAACATTTAATAGACCGATATTCATTAAGTCCTGGAAAGGTATTGGCACTAGTGCGAAGTTACCATAACAACTCACTTTCTTCTAATTTCATATGGTCCACCCAGAACATTCTTCATCACTTGTTCTATGACAACAAATTTAAAAATATGTGTTGGATTGTCTTTAACATGTTTTGCTAATGCATTATTTACATTACCTTTACCAATACTATAAAAATGTTCATAAATTCTATTTTTTAACTTTCTCTCCGTTTTCCCTATATAAAACCCTGAACAAGATTGACATTTAGCAAGATATATTACCCCATTAGATTCACAATTGTATTTGCCTATGATTTTTATACAGGGTATCCTTAATGTAAAAAGAGTTACCCATTAAAATATGTTTACAATAATGGCAGTGACCACATCTAAACATTCCATTAACTCTGTTATCTATCTTTAAAGGCATTTCTAATAGGCATTTTAAATTAGGCCCTCTTCTAAATGTTATTGTACGGTATATTCTAATGAAACTAATATGATTTGTAGTATTGTAAAAAATAATTGGACTTTCATAACAAAAGATTACTCAACTAGTAATAAATTGGGGAATAAGCCTTTAATAACATTTAGAAGAGGGCCCAATTTAAAATGCTTGTTAGAAATGCCTTTAAAGATAAATAGAGTTAATGGAATGTTTAGATGTGGTCATTGCCATTATTGTAAACATATTTTAATGGGTAACTCTTTTTACATATACCCTGTATAAAATCATAGGCAAATACAATTGTGAATCTAAAGGGGTAATATATCTTGCTTTATGTCCATCTTGTTCAGGATTTTATACAGGGAAAATGGAGAGAAAGTTAAAAAATAGAATTTATGAACATTTCTATAGTATTAGTAAAGGTAATGTAAATAATGCATTAGCAAAACATGTTAAACACAATCCAACACATATTTTTAAATTTGTTGTCATAGAACAAGTGAAGAAGAATGTTCGGGGTGGACCATGGCATTTGAAATTAGAAGAAAGCAAGTTGTTATGGCAACTTCGCACTAGTGCCAATACCTTTCCAGGACTTAATGAATATTGCTCTATTAAATGTTTATTAAAATTAAAAGCCTTGGAAAGATGAAATAAGTATTCTTAATATTTTTAGTGTATAATATTGAATAAGAAATATGTTTGCATTTTTCTAACTAGTTAACATGAATTTATTTTAGGTATTTATTATGTATATTCTTGTTGGTATTTATAGATGTTTAGTAATTTATTAGTTTAAAAGTTTTTTTATAAAATCTGGTTCTTTAAATTTGTAAATAGCTAATTGAACATTGTGATGTAATTGATGTGATATACTATTTAGGAAGTATTTTGGAGGGATTTTTTTGTCTGAGGAAGTGCAGTGAATTGGGCTGCACGAAAGCGCTTACAATAAATTGCTGGTGTTTTAAGCTTGTGGCATCCTTTTTCTTGTTTTTATTAGTCAGGTATCCTTTCTTAATTGTATTTAGTTTGTTTGTTTAAGATGGCCACTGGCATTATATCACCATCTGGAGCCTTCTTTTCACAAACAGAGGACACAACAAGAACGAGGGCTCCCATATCAGAAACGAATGCTGTTGGAGCCTTAACACTACTTATTCAGCAACTTACTAATCGTGTGGATGAATTAGCGAGCAGAATTCCAGCTACCCCATCCATTGCATCTGTACCAGCAAGTATTATTAATCCCAGTGGTCACACTACGAACTCTAATTACGCTTCTATTTTGGGTAACAATACGAACAGTACTACTTTAAATCAAGGCAACATTATTACCAATACTGCTGTCTCTTCAGAAGATAATTTGAATACAAGTCTACCTAATAGTATTAACTTTCCTGCCCAGTTTACATATTTATCTGAGTTTATGTCTACATCCTTGAATTTCGACCCGTTCAATTCTCAAAACATTAACAGACACATGAATATAACAAATGGTGTGAGTAATTTGGTTAACAACCTAAAAGAATTTGACCATGAACTGCTTAAATATAAAAAATTACAATTAGAAATCCTTTACTTTCATGAATGCTTGAAACTTGAAATTATTCCTAAGGGGCTTAGACAATGGCAATTTCTGGTTGGACTTATTAAAGACTTTGCTTTCCATCTTGAACTTTTAGCATTTTTTAATAAACAAGGGTGTGCATTTCTAGAGTTATTACTCAAGAATTACACCGAGCAAATGGGAGATCTCAAAATACAGCTTGAGATTCTCGAACGTACTATTAAAGCCAACTCGGACTTCCCAAGATATGAATACGATTTTAATCGTATTTTTAACAGCATTGACTCATTAAGTAAAAAGATTATTGAAACAAAAAAGGTAAGATCAATCGCGATAAAACTGAGTATCAACAATGTTGTGCCTATCGTGATCCACCTACAGTTAAATCGTTTACCACCCTATCTAGAGTGGTAGAGTCCACTGAATCTGTAGAAGAGGAAGGAAGTGATCCTGACATCACAGAAAATCTGGCAGGGCCAGTAGTTAGAAGGAGCGAAAGGATATGGAACAACCAAGAGGTACGCCAACAACCAAATTTGCACAATAATGGTAATAATAACTACCAAATTGCAAATCGGCAGGGTTTTTACAATGGGTCCAACAACAGGAACAATATAGGGAATCAAGCAATGAAATTGCACCAACAGAGGAAGAAATTCAACAAACGATGGCGATAACAGACACAGTCTCAGAAGTTTGTGAAATTCTTTCAACTCAACAAGGTGACTTTAAAATTTATAATTTTTCTACCATGTATATCCCACAGGAAATGACTGAATTTTTTGCCAAAGGTCTGAATTTTGTTCCTACTACTTGTTTTAATTTGGCTAAAATGCTATGTGATTTGAAGTTGTTTGTCAGGAAGTTGAATTTAATGCTTTTGTTAGGCAATAATTCGAATACAATTGATCCCTATAGAATTCCTAGTATCTTCAGTCCCCCACTGCACCCTATTCTGGCTTTGTATGAAACAGTATGTGAAACACAGATCAGGGTTTTGGCTAATGAACAGCATAGTGAAATATGTTAATAATATTTCTGAAAATAAAAAAGAATTCTTAAGACAAATAAAAAATAACCGGGTCCGTGTTATGAAGCCAGATAAAGGCGGGGGGGGGGTAATATTTATGGATGAAATTGATTATATTAATAGGATGAATTCTATTTTGAATAATACTAACTATGAGAAGGTTTCTGCTAATGAATTTAATCAGGCCTATCAATATGTCAAAAGTGTTTTAAGTGACTTGCTCACTGAAAATTCTATTTCACTTGAGATTTATCATTTTTAACCATGCTAGCATCATTAACTCCAGTTATGTTTGGTATTCCTAAATTACATAAAATTTAGCAAATCCACCATTCCATCCCATTATTGATGGACGGAAGTCAATAACATATGCTTGTGCAAAATGGGTGGATAATAAGTTGAAACCATTACTAGCTAGTGAATACCAAATCTGTAAGGATTCTTGGAGTTTTTTAGCAGCTATTAACACTCTTGAATTTTGTGAACATGCTAATTTTCTTACCATAGACATTAAGGATCTGTATACGGTAATACCACAAACTTTAGGGCTCAAATGGGTAAGTGAGTTCACAAGAATTAAAGGCCTGGATGATACGACTATCAATGTACTAGTAACTTTATTAGAATTAGTGTTAAACAATAATTACTTTCTCTTTAATAATAACATCTGTCTTCAGAAATCAGGTATAGCCATGGGTTCACCTTGCGGAGGTAGTTTTGCCAATGCAGTCATGGCATATTAGGAAAGAAGTTATTTGTTTAAACATCAGTTGTTTATAGAAAAATTACCTGGTACATGAGATACCAGGATGTTATGTTTTTTTATTTTCAAGGGTGAATTGAAAGAAGCTTGACTTTTTGTAGAAACATTTAAGCCATTTACATCATTTTTAGATTTCACCTTTAAATGTAATATGGAATGAATTAATTTTTTTGGATATTCTGCTCATTAAAGACAAGAATTGCAACAGATATTCAGCAAAGATGTACAGGAAGCCTACCTATTCCAATTCTTTTTTACATTTTTCAAGTAACCATCCTCTGCATCAAAAGAAGGCCGTTATTAATGGCCAGTTAATGAGGGCTTCTAGAATGATTTCTTCTGACATTGATTATGAAGTGGAATGTGATAATTTGCAGCAGATGTTCCATAATAGAGCATACCCACAATATTATATAGACAAGTTTCGAATTGAAGTTAGATCTAAAAGAAGTATGGGTCATTTTAAACCTATTTTATTTAAAGGTCATAATACAGAATCTGATGACAGAATTTCTTTGAACATAAGTACCCAAGTACAAGATGTGGAAGTAGCTCAGATTCAATTTGTTACTAGTTTTTGTACGGTATATTCTAATGAAACTAATATGATTTGTAGTATTGTAAAAATAATTGGACTTTCATAACACAAGATTACTAAATTAGTAATAAATTGGGCAATAAGCCTTTAATAACATTTAGAAGAGGGCCTAATTTAAAATGCCTATTAGAAATGCCTTTAAAGATAAATAACAGAGTTAATGGAATGTTTAGATGTGGTCATTGCCATTATTGTAAACAAATTTTAATGGGTAACTCTTTTTACATCAAGGATACCCTGTATAAAATCATAGGCAAATACAATTGTGAATCTAAAGGGGTAATATATCTTGCTTTATGTCAGTCTTGTTCAGGGTTTTATATAGGGAAAACGGAGAGAAAGTTAAAAAAACAGAATTTATGAACATTTTTATAGTATTGGTAAAGGTAATGTAAATAATGCATTAGCAAAACATGTTAAAGACAATCCAACACATATTTGTAAATTTGTTGTCATAGAACAAGTGAAGAAGAATGCTCGGGGTGGACCATGGCATTTGAAATTAGAAGAAAGCGAGTTGTTATGGCAACTTACCACTAGTGCCAATACCTTTCCAGGACTTAATGAATATTGGTCTATTAAATGTTTATTAAAATTAAAAGCCTTGGAAAGATGAAATAAGTATTCTTAATATTTTTAGTGTATAATATTGAATAAGAAATATGTTTATATTTTTCTAACTAGTTAACATGAATTTATTTTAGGTATTTATTATGTATATTCTTGTTGGTATTTATAGATGTTTAGTAATTTATTAGTTCAGAGTAACAGTGAGTGTGGAAGAGAGGTGAAGAAGAGAGTACAGGCAGGATGGAGTGGGTGGAGAAGAGTGTCAGGAGTGATTTGTGACAGACGAGTACCTGTAAGAGTGAAAGGGAAGGCCTACAAGAGGGTAGTGAGACCAGCTATGTTATATGGGTTGGAGACAGTGGCATTGACAAAAAGGCAGGAGTTTGAGCTGGATGTGGCAGAGTTAAAGATGTTAAGATTTGCACTGGGTGTGATGAGGGTGGACAGGATTAGTAATAAGTATATTAGAGGGTCATCCCAGGTTGGAAGGTTTGGAGACAAAGCCAGAGAGGCAAGATTACGTTGGTTTGGACATGTGCTGAGGAGGGATGCTGAGTATATTGGGAAAAAGATGCTAAGGATGAAGCTACCAGGTAACAGGGAAAGAGGAAGGCCTAAGATAAGGTTTATGGATGTGGTGAGAGAGGACATGCAGGTGGTTGGTATGACAGAGCAAGATGTAGAGGACAGGAAGAAATGGAAACAGGTGATCCACTGTGACGACCCCTAACGGGAACAGCCGAAAGAAGATGATGATGATGAGTTATTTATTAGTTTAAAAGTTTTTTATAAAATCTGGTTCTTTAAATTTTTAAATAGTTAATTGAATATTGTGATTTAATTGATGTGATATACTATTTAAGAAGTATTTTGGAAGGATTTTTTGTCTGAGGAAGTGCAGTGAATTGGGCTGCACGAAAGCGCTTACAATAAATTGGTGGCATTTTAAGCTTGTGGCATCCTTTTTCTTGTTTTTATTAGTCAAGTATCCTTTCTTAAGTGTATTTTATATAGTGCTTGCTATGAGTAATGAGTTAGATATATATATATATATATATATATATATATATATATATATATATATATATATATATATGTATATAAACATAACCTTCTGTTGAAATGAAAATGAGTCAGTCCTACAATGATTAAATCTCAATTGTCAAAAACCAAAATATTGATCCACAAAGGATCAAAACACACACACGCACCCACGTGCACACATACACACACACACACACACAAACACACACACACACACACACACACACACACACACACACACACACACACACACACACACACACACACACATATACACACACACGCGCGCGCATACACACACAATGTGTCCTTGTGCCTCCACATCCACTGTGAACTATATATACTAACTCCAGCATCACAATACAGTGGGGAAAAGGGCATATTCCCTATCCCCAGTGAGCCTGGATCTTCTACTGGCAAAGCAGTTACATTTTGATGAGCTTTTATTCGATCAGCTGAACTGGCTTTACCAGAAGTTGATGACTCCCCAAAATGTTGGCAGTAAGAAAGTCAACCACAAAAGGTGACATCTGCAATCCCAACACTACTCTATGCATGTGTGAGTAAAATGCTCACCTCATACAACCAGCAAAAATCAAAATAACAATTTGCAACCCCTCCTGCACCCCCATACCCCCAGATAATTACATATACTAATTCAGAGATCACACTATCTTTGGGAAAGGGAATATTTCCTCACGTGGGGATTGTCAATCTCACACAACTGTTGATCTTTTGCAGTCTACTTTCTTGTTGTCAGCATTGTGGTGTTTTGACCTGTTCTCACACACACACACACACACACACACACACACACACACACACACACACACACACACACACACACACATAAATATATATTTACATATGGGTCTCCTTCATTTATCAAATTTACCTTTCATTGAACCTGAAATCAGAGACAGCTATCACAAAACCTCACTATGCCGAACTGCAAAACACTGATTAACAGTTATGTCAAATTTATAATACACACAACAACACATATTACATGATTTATGCAGTGGGGCAAGTCCCGCTGGGCCCCCCACACCCCCTGCTTATATATACCAACTCCAAGATTGCACTACAGTGACAAAAAGGGTAGATTCCACAATCCTTACTGTAGTGAGATCTCTGTTTAAAAGCTACTAGGGCTGTAAAAATACTTTTCCACAGGATGAATATTTCTAAACCCACCTGCTTATCTGACATGCAACAGAACTGGTACAGTGGATGAGAAGGTACACAAATATAGTCTAATTGTACATCTCACACTACCAGCATCACAGTAAGAGTTTCACTTAACTAAGATTCAAAATAGCGAGGTTTCGGGATAGTGGTTTTTCATACAAGTGGTCTCGGTTATTTCAGTTTCGATGAAAGGTAAATTCAATAAATGAAATGAGACCCATGTATATATATATTTGTGTATGGGTTTACTTCATTTGTATGAAGTTGCAGTATTTCGAAACCCACTTGGTCGAGACCAGTTGTTCGAAGTGCCAAAACTTTGAAAATGAAGTACAGAAATCACAATACAGCGCAGAATGGGAATATTCCCTTTTCCTCGCTGCAGTGTGATCTTGGAGTTCGTATATTTAAGTTGAGGAGGTGTGGGGGCACAGGAGGGCTTGTCCCCCTGCAAAACATGTTTTCTGTGTTTTTTTTTTTTTTTAGTCACCCGATCTGACGACTAGGCTTCAGCGAAAGTGCACTTTTGTTGAAATGCACTTTCACTGAAGTGGGCATCTACTTTGTTCGATGTAACATATTTTTGAACAAAGTAGATCCGTGTGTATGTTTATATGTGTATATATATATATATATATATATATATATATATATATATATATATATATATATACACACATATATATATATATATATATATATATATATATATATATATATATAGTGCACCAATTATTGTCAAAACACCCAAATAACTACAATACGTTGACAACATGAATGTTGACATGCTACTATGCACGCAGAGAGCAATTGCCTTGGTGCATGCAAAATTTTAAACTAAAACAAAAAGGATTAAAATCACAGTTTTTCAGGAGTCAAGCCTCCCTGCACCCCCCACCCCTGTTAATTATGCATACTAACTCCAAGATCATACAATGTCGAGAAAAGGGCATATTTCCTAACTCCAAGAATTGTATGATCTTACACACCTGCCGACCGTCTGTGTAATCGAACACATTTTGTCAACTAAAAGCACATTGACCACACCTGCAGGTGACATACTTTAGTGCTAATATACATATATCTATCGCTCTCTCTCTCTCTCTCTATATATATATATATATATATATATGGATTCACTTTATAATCTTGAAATACTAAAATATCGAATTTCAGTAATTCGTGACTATAAAGCCAAAAACCAAAACCTCAAAACCCAAAACTACGACCGTTAGAGCACACATACAAACACAAGTACACCTATCTCCACACAACAACACAAACACACACATACACCCTTACTATAAGCAGAGGGGAAGCCCCCTGCACCCCCATGTGGGGGGTTGTGCCCCCCTCACCTCCGACTTATATATACTAACTCTGAGGTTGCACTAAAGACCAACACACGCAAAGCCCACCAACATACATTCCACACCCCCCTCGCCCAAACACACATCACATAGATACAAACACCACCACTCTCAACACTGACACACTTACACTCTCACCTATATACCCTAACCCACACCTAACACTCCCCGACACACTCACAAACCCTCCCAAAAACCCTTAAAAATACCACACTTACCTAACACTACAGTGTGGAAAATGGCATATACCTTTTACTTGCCTTACAATATTCTACACAGTGCCATATATATTAGCTGCAGTTCAGTGAAATGAAATTTTTTGAAATTAGTTTTCAGTAATTTGTGTTTTCAGTGATGTGGTCAGAGTGAAATGAAATTCAGTGAAATGAGATTCCATGAAGGAAAGTAGACCCAGATATATATATTGTATTGTTAACCGCGAAAGCGCTCATCATTAAAGGTCTTTTATACCTTTTATATCGGCTTTGGAGTTTTTGTCTGGATGTACAAGCCGCCAGGATTTTAGCCGAAGGGCTTATGCTTTATCATCTGGTTTTACAACTTGGTTCCTGCAATCCGTATACCCAACGCATTGGATTATTCAGGCTTTTTGGGTAACATTATCAAGTTTACGAGACTTTTTGAACATTGTTCTCAGTTGAATTGGTTTATATATTTTGCTCCTCCGTTTTGGGTTTTGTGTTGTATTTCAACTTGGGCCTTGTTTGGTTTTTGATTTCTTTTTGGGGCCAATGGAGGGAGTGAGCAATGACACTATTCCGACTGAGGGAGTAACTGATAAGGTTCATTCAAGATTTAGGAACCTACTGGACGATGGTTTTAACCCGTTGCTAGGGGTGGATTTGTGCTTAGAAACCACAGAAGACATTCCTGACGTACATGCTGAACAAATGACAAGGAACTTGAAAAGAGACTTGGAGAATGAGCTGTACAGGTACAAGAGGCTTACAGCTCAACGCTTTCATATGGAAGCATGTTTAAATATTGGTATTGTTCCTCGTGGCCTTCGTATATTGACAATGCCAACATATGGTAACAGTTATCCAAGTCTTTTGGCTAAGTGGCAGCAAATCAACTTGCAAGCAAGTAGAGACTATATAAAACTTTTGATAGACTTTTTTCGTCCTATTGAGGTCGAAATTAGGACTAGAATATTGGATTTACAGAGTAGATTGATAGAACAAGTAGGAATTGACAACAGTGATTTGTATCTACATGAGCTTATGGATCGAATCACTTGATATGAAAAGAGTCTTTTAACGAACAAGCGGGGCAAGTTAGCAAGGGACTCGCATGATTTTGCTCACAACAACGTTTTTGTCTGGCCAAGGAATAGGATGGCAAATGATCGGCAAACTACTACCAATCCTACTGATAATAGATACAAGCGAACCGTGGAAAAGTCTACTCATAATGACCGAAGGACTAGTCCGCAAAGAGTCATAGGTGTGGCCACGACTAATGATTCCCTTTCATCAGGCATTTTGATGTCGAAATTGGTGCAATCTAATGCATCATCTGGTACAGCGGAAACATGTAATGAGGATAATAATAAATCTGATAAAATTCTTCCTGTGAATATTACTTCTCCACAGGGATCGAACTCTGTATATACCACGCCCACAGAAGAAGTGTTGCTACCTACCACATTTGGAGCTCCAAACACTAAAGATGTGACCCATTCTAACACTCCTTCACATTCCAGTGTTGTACGTAGAAAGATACAGTTAGACAACCAGAATCATATTGAATACCCTTTACCCATCAGAGCCGGGCGCAAAAGATCATTGGATTTAGACAACGGTCGAGGCGCGAAGAGAAAGGACCCCCCTCAGATGCAACAACAAGGAACACTTTCCAAGTTTTGGCACCCGGGTCCTTAGTCTGCAATATTTCCAACTATGGTTTATCATCCTCTGAACTAACCCTCCTTAATAAAGGACTGTCTTTCATTTATTAAGGAGGGTTAATAAAGGACTGTCTTTCATTCCAACCAAGAATTTGGATATCAGTCAAGCTTTGCTATCTGTTAGACTTTTTACACGACGAGTTGCATTGAAATTAATATATGGCTCAGGTGAACATGAGAACTCCAGTAATGCCTCATTGAATTTTAAACGCAGTAGCACGTTTACACCTCATCTACAAGCCAATCTTGAGGTTTTCATCAAGGCCGTAGAATCTCGACTGTATGCTGAATTTGGTCGCCAAAATATGGGGAATAAATATAAGAACCTTACAGACAGTGAGAGTAAGGTTCTTGAAAAACTACGTAACAACACAGATATTGTAATTTGGGCGGCTGATAAGGGTGGCCCCGTTGTAATCATGGACAGTGTATATTATAAATCAAAAATGTTGGAACTTCTTCAAAGTGATGCATATATGCCAATTGGTTTGGATGATGTATGTGCCATGCAGACCAGTATTTTTAACACTCTTGAGGAATGTAAACAGTTAGGCCTGATAGATGATAGTGTCTTTAATTATTTTTGGGTAGACCTCCCGCTGATACCCACTATCAGTGGTCTACCTAAAATTCACAAAAAATTGCATTCACCTGAATTTAGGCCCATAGTTTCAGGTGCAGGCTGGATGACGGAGCCTATTTCAATATATTTAGATTACCATCTTAAGAAATTCTTGATAAACCATTCAATTGTGCTTCGAGATACTGAACAGTTCCTTAGTAGTTTATATAAAGAAATGTTTAGTTATACATGGACAGATAACACATTTTTTGTAACCATGGACGTGGTGTTCCTGTTTACATGTATTCCCAATGATCAGGGTATTGTGTATATGAGATCTTTTCTAAACAGAGACCAAAGTTGTCCAGTTTCAAGAATAGATTTTCTCTGCCTATTGGTAGAGGTGGTTTTGGACAACAATGTTTTCTTATTTGAGAACAAATGTTATAGACAGACCAAAGGCGTAGCTATGGGCACGAGTTGTGCTAATAGCTACGCCAATTTGGTTATGGCAGAGTTTGAAAGCAGGTATATATTGGGAAACAAACAGATAAAATTCTTTAAAAGGTTTGTAGATGACCTTTTCTTTGTATGGGAAGGGACTGATACATCCTTAAACCTCTTCCATGAATACTTGAACAGTGTAAGTGATTTTATAAAGTTTACAATGAATTATTCAAAAAACAACATTGAATATTTGGATGCCCATATATACAGGGAGGATGGCCAGATAAGAACAGGTGTACATCGTAAATCCTGTTACAGACCCTCATACTTGCACAGGGAAAGTATGCACAATCCGAAGATCTTTACGAACATAATCAAGGGACAAGCAATGAGGCTCTCCCGCCTATCAAGCACTGAGTCCAAATTGAATGATGAATTAGAGCAACTTAAAGAAGGTTTAATTGAACGTAATTACACAAGTGATGAAATAGATATGGTATATTCAAACATGCAAACACTCAGGACCACTAGAGCAAAGCCTTTCTTTTCAGGTTTTGAAAGAAGTGAAAAAGTTAAGAATGCTGGACTCACTCAAGAGCCAGTAGTATTACATTTTAGTGGGAATACACAATTTGTTAAGCGAGTAATACAAGACAATTGGAATATTTTGACAGCGGACGAGAAAGTAGGGGGTATAGTTGGTCCTTTTCCCAAATTTATTTACAATAACATGTCTAGTATGAAACAACTTCTGTGTCATAACTCAGGTACTCATGGAGGTTGCACAGGTCTTGAAAGAACTACAAAATGTGGGGCTTGCTTGCAATGTTGTTACATTGATGAATCACATTTCTTTAAGCATCCGGATAGTGGTAGACTATGGGACCTTAGGGTTAATGCTACCTGTACCAGCCGCAATATAGTATATGTTGCTCATTGTATCCATTGTTTTAGATACTATGTTGGGAAGTCCAATCGCTCATTACGTGAACGGATCAGGGATCATTATTATTGTTTAGCTAGAAGGGATGAGAGTAGTGCATTAGCTAAACATATGTTGAGGGAAGGTCCTGACCATATCTTTTGGTTCCAGGTCCTACATATAGAGTTTGTTTCACCTCGTATTGGTGATATCATTAATAGAACTGAGGAAGCAGAATTGAGATGGATACTCAGGCTTGGAGCCCATAGGGACAGGGGCTTGAATGAAATGATTACACTCAAACCATACCTCAAAGGCAGACCTTTGAGATAACAATAGTTCCCATTGGACCTTGTGAGGTTACATACCTTTTATCTTTTTTCTTCTGCTCCCAAGTAGATTATATCTTTTTCCTGAATGTTTTTCATTCACCCCTGCATATGTTTAGCCCTTGGGTCTATATCCCTATTTTTGTTTTTGTTACTATTCTCATTACTCAGTTATGTTTTTATGTTTCGTGTATTTCTTATGGACATCGCACATTATATGTACGACCAGATTACACCATTCATCTTATTTTGATACAGTTCTTCAGTTACTATTGATATTTTGCCAGATCAGGTATCTAGTTGTTATGAGTAGTTAGACAGAGTATAGATGTCGCTATATATTTTTGTTGTATGTTTATCTTATGTGGAGGTGTCAACACTTTGGTTTTTATAAGTGTTGCATTAGATTAAATACCTATTTGTTATGGGCTGTTAGATAGAATGTAGATGTAGTTAAATACTTTTGACATATGTCTTCAGCGAAAGTATCAACTTTCCAGTTCCCACAGGTATTGTGGTAGATCAGATATTTAGTTGCTATGAGTTGTTAGATGAAACACGAACGTAGTTATGTATCTTTACCAGAAGTGTCAATCATTTAACACTGAGGGTTTGCATTATGTGGAGCCTCGGTCTATTCAACTGCATTATCCGTCGTTGCACCTAGTGTGCAAATGCTTTGCACAGTATGGTTGCAGCTGATGATATATTATATTATTTTCAGGAGCAGTAACGGAATGTAGCGTATATTTATTTTTAATGTTGAAATGGTTTGATATGCATGTTTGCGCAACATGAGCGCATCTTTAGCTTGTGGAGCTTTTTATTTAACTGCTCTTTCAGTCGTTGCACATAGTGTGCAAATGCTCTGCATAGTATCGTTGTAGCCGATGATATATTTGTAAGAACAGCAACGGAATGTAGTTGACGTTGGGAATATTTTTAATGTTTTAATGCTGAAATGACCAGATATGTATGTGTGCTAATAGCGCATTTTTAACTATGTATCATATTTTTAAGAGCAGTAACGGAATGTAGTTGATATTGAAATATTCTTGATGTTGAAGTGGTTTGATATGTATGTGCGCTAAACATCAGCGCATTTTTAGCTATGTATTATTGCTGCAAGTTCGCTAGAGGGAGTATGGAGCTCAGGAGTATTTCCTGTCAGGCTCCGTCACTTCCGCACGTATGTGGGATTCATACTTGCAGTTGTAAGTTAACTATTGGTTATTTCAGCAAATTTGAATTGCAAGAAGCCAATTGACCATGTTAGCACTTTGCTGGTGAGTACTTAAATGTTTTGTATTGTGTTTTTAACTTGTCTGATGAAGCGGTATTGTTAACCGCGAAAGCGCTCATCATTAAAGGTCTTTTATATCTTTTTATATCAGTTTTGGAGTCTTTGTCTGGATGTACAAGCCGCTAGGATTTTAGCGGAGAGGCTTATGCTATATTATTTCGTTGTACAACTTGGTTCCTGGAATCCGTATACCCAACGCATTGGATTATTCAGGCTTTTTGGGTATTATTATCTCGTTTACGAGATTTTATGAACATTGTTCTCAGTTGAACTGGTTTATATATTTTGCTCCTCCGTTTTGGGTTTTGTGTTTTATATATATATATATATATATATATATATATATATATATATATATATATATATATATATATATATATGTG
Organism: Protopterus annectens; assembly: GCF_019279795.1. Lineage (NCBI taxonomy): Eukaryota > Metazoa > Chordata > Ceratodontiformes > Protopteridae > Protopterus > Protopterus annectens. Next base: position 72,970,899 of record NC_056749.1, on the reverse strand, counting down.
TGTGTGTGTGTGTGTGTGTGTATATATATACATATATATATATATATATATATATAATTATATATATGGGTCCCCTTCGAATGGTCGACATTTCATAATGTCGACATTCATATGGCCGAGACCATATGATCAATATTTGAAATGTCGACCATGGGAAACCGGCATCTCCCTACAGTGTGGAATGGAAATATTTCCACTTCTGCACTGTAGTGTGATCTCGGAGTTGGTATACTTAAGTTCGGGGATGTGTGGGGCAGCGTTAAGGTAAGGTTTTTTTTTTTTTTTTTTGTGTTCTACTTCTATAGTCGACATTTCAAATGTCGATCATATAGTCTCAGCCATATGAATTTCGACATTATGAAATGTCGGCCATATCAAGTAGACCCATATATATATCTATATATATATATATATATATATATATATATATATATATATATATATATATATATATATATATATATATATATGTATATGGGTCTGCCCTGTATGAACAAAATTACATTTCATCGAATGTTACTTATCTGACTCCATTTCTCCGAAACTGCATTCAGTCGAAAGCACAGACTGCCGAAATCCTTTCCCTGTGAAAGGAACCACTTGGCCACCAGGGGAAAAAAAACTTCTTCTTCCTCTTCTCCTTTCAGCTTTTCCTAGTTAGGGGTCATCACAGCCGATCACCTGTCCGCTCAGGATTGGCAGTGGAGTTTTACGGTGTCGAGTTGCCAGCCCGGCGCCCAACATTCCACAGAAGGCACACACATGCATGCACTCATGCCTAGGGCCAATTTAGATTGTCCAATCCACCTACAGCATGTCTTTGGGATGTGGGAGGAAACCAGAGCACCTGGAGGAAACTCACGCAGCCGCAGGTAGGACATGCAGACTCCACACAGAAGGCACCCTAGCCAAGGATCAAATCAGAGAACCTCTTACTGTGAGGTGTCAACGCTAACCTCTGCACCACCGTGACTACCCACCAGGGGGAAAAACATAAACGGACCAAATGTAGACCCACCAAAGTGGGGGCTTCACCCCCACACCTTCTTACTTAAATATACCAACTCCAAGATCGCACTACAGTGAAGAAAGGACAAAATTCACCATGGTGGCGAAGTGGTTCCTTTCACAGGGAAAGGATTTCGGCAGTCAGTGCTTTTTGTTGAATGCAGTTTTGGAGAAATGGAGTTGGGTAAGTAACATTTGATGAAACGTAATTTTGTTCATACAAGGTAGACCCATATATATATATATATATATATATATATATATATATATATATATATATATATCAGTAGATAATTGGATATACACACATATACATATATATGTAAATACGTAACCACTGAAAAAACATACTGGCATATGTTTGGGATTCAGTGTGCTTATCTAAGGAGAAATTTCCCCACCAGCTGATATTCCTCTGTACTGATGCTCTGTATATAAATGTAGTTGCATATATATATATATATATATATATATATATATATATATATATATATATATATATATATATATATATATATATATATATATATATATATATATGTATATGGGAACACTACTGAATCTCGAACCTTTGAAATCTCGAATTTCAAAAGCTCGAGACCATGTAGCCGAAACCCCACATTACCGAAAGACCAGAAGCGCAAAATTCAAAATCCCGATGTTAAGGGATTTTGAGTTAGCGCTTCTGGTGTTGTGGTTCAGGTAAGTATGTGTGTGTAAGTGTGTTTGTGAGAGGCTTTAGTGTGTGTAAGTGTGTGTTGTGACTGTGGTGTGTGTGTGTGTGTGTGTGTGTGTGTGTGTGTGTGTGTGTGTGTGTGTGAGGGGCTGTAATGTGTGGGTGTGAGTTTGCCTTGTGTGTATGTTTGTGTGATCTCGGAGGTAGAATATTAAAGTAGGGGGGGTGCAGGGGGGAGAAGCCTCCCTGCTTATCTTTAGTGTAGGGTGGTTTGTTTGGTTATGGGGGGAGGCAGTGTGTATGTTTGTGTGTGTGTATGTATGTAGTACTTTCGCGATTTTGAATTTCGCAGTTTTAATATTTCGGTAATGTGGGGTTTTGGGCTTATAGGCTCGGTATTTAGGTCTTCGGGATTGTGTTATTTCGGGATTCAGTAGTGAATTCATATATATATATATATATATATATATATATACATATATATATATATATATATATATATATATATATATATATATATATATATGTATATATATATATATATATATATATATGTATATATATATATATATATATATATATATATATACAATCTGAATAGTACCTATCACATCTTCAGACCCACTGGCAATTATGGTGGAGTTTCAGTCTTTTTTATGGATATTATCATCTTATGGCAGATTCCTCAGGACACTACATTTGAACTCTTAGATATGAGAAATCACCAGAAACAAGACTAATTACCACCATACCTCTCAACCTGTTAGAGAAAAAATATCTGGACAAAGCCAAAAATGATGGGGGGACAAATAGTGACAAGTTTTAATTATTGCCTTTACAAACTTTGAAAGCTGATAGAATAATAGGTTTTGCATTTGCATGAGTTTTCCGAAGGATGTGGAGTCTTCAACTCAAATGTTTGTCATTATTTAATGACTTCAGTCCTCACCTATTTGCCAGTAAGGGACAGATTTTTGGGAGAACACACTAAAGATATGAGACAAAAGTCTGGATATTCTGTGAAAACCTGTACAGTTGAGCGGTATGAGTATCACTTCATAGTTATTTATAGAATATTCTCCATGTTCCCTTCTGAGCATGTTAGTTATCTTAACACATTAGCTAAAATCTCCATTAAATCCAGTACTTTCTATTGGGAGACTTCAACCTTCCATCAGTAAGTTGGTCCATAACTGCAATGGTCAGCATGCGAACACTTCCTTGACATTATAAATGCTGGCTCTGTTTTATAAATAGTTAATCATCCTACTAGGGGCCACAGTATCATTGATGTAATCCTTAGATAGATACATACAAATATTTCAAGCATGGGCATTAGTGCCATTCTAGCCTGCCAATATACCAAAACACTTGTTCCCATAATAAAACCTGAGCTATTCTTAAAAATATCAAAACTAGTGATTGCTTTAAGGAGCCTGGTAGTCTGTTTCATACATCAGTTACTCTGTCAGAGAACCATTTACTGCACTTCTTATTCCTACACAATATCCTACCTGGGTTATCTGATGATTCTCTACTACTCTTTGATAACCCCAAACATTCCCAGAGTTAGATGTCTCTAAATGCCCTATATACCTGAATCTCTCCTCTTAGATATCTATGAGACACTGTACAGGTTCATATCTTTCAGTCTTTCATTGTAAGTTAAATTTTCACATCCATGAATGCCCTTGGTATATTTCCTTTCTACTCTTTCCAGTTTATTCATGCCTGTTTTCTTATAAGGGTTCCATATTGTTATTCCATACTCAAGTTTTGGCTTGCTGTAACTAACAAACAATTACTTCATCAGTTCTGATTTCCTAGAATTTATAAATCATTTTTATACAACCTATAGTTCTCTATCACTGACCAATTGGTTGGTATGATTAGAAAACAACTCAAATCTATCCATACCCAGGTCTTTAAATGAGTCTACAGTTACAATCACTATGTGCTGTATTAAATATTCACCTTTCAGTTTATGTCTCCCAAATTTCATATGCTTAGTTTTTGATGTATTTATCAGCATATTATTCTTCTGTGCCCAAATGTTGGATTTAGTTGGTTTTAGCAGATATGCACTGTCTGTAACACATGTAATCAGTTTACCCAATTTCAGGTCATCTACATTTTTATTTTATTTTACATTTGTTGACTGGGATAGTCCGACTGGATACATGCCCATTTTCAGAGGAAGCCCGGGGAGAAAAGCTCCAACATAATACGAAAAAAGTATTACATAGAACATGAAAAGCACCATTTACTATCTTAATATGACAAGCAAGTTGTACAGTCCAACAAATTGTAGAATTAGATAAGGCTGTAAACAAACAGAATACTGACTTGGCTAACGTTGTAAAGAAGTATTTTTAACACACAATTCTAAAGCAGGGAGCTAACCAGGTCTAGACCAAGGACATAACCAGTGTAATTTGAAATATAGTTTGAGACTTTTTTTGAATTGGGCTAAGGAAGGTCAGCTGGGAGGGAATTTCAAGTTTTACCAACAGAGTTTGCAAACAGAGAGTTACCGGCTGAGTTATTGGATTTGATTGTTTGTACCAGCAGTCTGTTGGATGAGCAAAGTGATTTAAGGTTGCTATTTGTGATGATTATATTTTTAAGTGCTGGCGTATTATCTGGTTGGTTAAGTATTTTATGTGTCACTGTAAGCTGGTTATACTGAAGTAGGTTTGGCAGTTCTATCCAGCCAAGCTATTTTAGATTGTGACAGTGGTGTGTCCTGTGGGGCATTCCAGTGGCAAACCTGGCAATGTGATTATAGCAGCTAGAGAGTATGCTAAGATCAGATTTACTTAGGTTGGTGAGCAAAGGGGAGGCATAAAGAAGGGTAGAAAGTAGGTGAGAGCAGGCAATGACTGTTCTGGCAAGTGAAGTTAGGAAAGATTTAATCCTGTACAGCCAGCCCATTTTTTATTAATAGTTTTAATTGTTTGATTGACATGCAAATCTGAGGTCATCAATTATAACTCCAAGGAATTTTGTATAGGCATCTGGGATGATGATGGTACCATTATTAGATTTTATGGTGAAGGATAGGGCTGAGGACTTAAGAGTAGGGGAGAATAGTAAGAGCTTTGTTTTGTTAGGGTTTAAGATCAAAAAATGTGAACACAAGACCAAGAATCACCAAAATCCACGGCCACTGTACCCAAATCTCAAAAAAATGTGGTTAGAAGCAGTAAGTTAAGAACAGCACATTTATAGGTACGTAATCTGAATCACACCAAACAGCAGCAAACAATAAACCAAGCGCTTTCGCTCGGTTATTACCGAGCTTCTTCAAGGTTAAAAAATCTGTTGTGTAGTCAGCCATGTTAAATACTAAATGCAACATCACATGACATACCCCCCCATGTGAATCATCCCTAATCAGTTTCTTAAAAATACAGTGTGTATAAACTTTCCTTAAATATTAAATATATATTCCAATCCAAGAATCAAACTCAACTTTAAATTCAGTAATGCCAAAAATGAAAATATATAATATATTACAACCCATGTAAAAACAGGTCTACTTTACATTACCGACACGACACTTCACCGACACACAAAACACCGACCCCAAATAACCAATACCACACAACACCGACAACTCACAAAACCGAACACAATTACACCGACACAAACAACGTAAACTACACATGACACACAATGACATATCCACTAACCCTAACCCAAACCCTAACCCTAAGGTCCGACACTACCGCACAGTTACCCTACCTGCACCCTAACCCTAACTCACTTAACTCACCCTAAAACATAAAGCCCGTCACTATCGCACACTCACCCTACCCGCACTCTAAACCTAACTCACTTAACCCGTCCCTAAACTACAGTCCGTCACTATCACACACTTACCTTACCCGAACCCTAACTCCGACACTACCACACACTCACCTTTCCCACACCCTAACCCAAAATCCCACAATATCGCACACTTACCTGACCACTCCTAACTCCGTCACAATCGCACACTTACCGAGTCGCGCTCACATGTTACCCTTGTCGGTCTTTTGGCTGTCGGCAAATCACCTTTTCGGTCAACTTGCTTGTCGGTCGTTTCGTCTCGGTCTTCTGCGTGTCGGTGAAGTGTCGTTTCGGTAATGTAAAGGGGACCCGTAAAAACACATAAAAAATAATAAAATAAATGGTAATGAACATGACAATAACAAATATTAAACTAAACCATAAAAGTAAATAAATGTAACATCTTCATTACCAATACAGCACATGGTAACCAAACTAAGGCATTAGGCTGAACTGCAAGTACATCCAATACCAGTGTGTTTAATGGGGAAATTTAAGCAGTCTACAAGAACCCCTGTTATAATCATGCCCTTCTTAATTTGAGCACACTGTTTATATTCAAGGCGTCATTCATGCCTGGTGGTCTAATTGCGTCCAATCTAAGCTGCCAAAACAGTTCCCGATACTCCAACCTAGCTTCCCAGTTCCCTCCCCGTGGGTCGGGTGTCACTTGTTCTAGAATGGTAAACTTAATTTGCATATTTTCACGTAGTTGTGAATGCTTAAAAAAGGCATTGGTCATTTTACCCTTACTAATATCATATTGATGTTCATAGACTCTTTTTCTAAAAAGCCTTTCTGTCTTGCCTACATAAAAACTGTGACAATGTAGGCAGATTCCCAGGTATACCACTCCTTTGGTGGCACAATTAAAGTATTGTTTAAACTTATATCTAAAATTTCTGGAAGGGATAGAAATAACATCTTTAATCAACATGAAGGCACATTGGTTACATGAACCATACATTGAATAATATATGAATAAAGTTGAGTTTGATTCTTGGATTGGAATATATATTTAATATTTAAGGAAAGTTTATACACACTGTATTTTTAAGAAACTGATTAGGGATGATTCACATGGGGGGGTATGTCATGTGATGTTGCATTTAGTATTTAACATGGCTGACTACACAACAGATTTTTTAACCTTGAAGAAGCTCGGTAATAACCGAGCGAAAGCGCTTGGTTTATTGTTTGCTGCTGTTTGGTGTGATTCAGATTACGTACCAATAAATGTGCTGTTCTTAACTTACTGCTTCTAGCCACATTTTTTGGAGATTTGGGTACAGTGGCCGTGGATTTTGGTGATTCAGGGTTTAAGATTAGGGGACAATCAGAGAGCCAGTTTTCAACTTTATTGAAAGTATTCTTGGTTATTGTGAATAGTTTTGTTGGTGAGGTGTCAGAGCAAACCAAAGTAGAGTCATCCGCATATTGAATGCAGGGTGTGTCTGGGATGGCTGTGTGGAGGTAATTAATAAAGACTGAGAAGAGAAGAGGTCCTAATATGGAGCCCTGGGGGACCCCTATGGTGTTAGGTAACAGGCATGAGATTTTGTCCTGCCATAGTACAGCCTGCTGTCTACTAACCAGATAAGACTGAAACCATTGGAGAGCGTGGGTATCTAAGGAATTGGTTTTGAGTGTTTGGATGAGTAGTTCATGGTTCACCATATCAAAACCCTTAGAAAAGATCCAGAAAGATGGCTGAGGATAATTTGTTGTCATTTCGGTTATGGTTAATGACATTAGAGAAAGAGAGGAGGGCTGAGGTGGTACTGTGATAAGGTCTAAAGCCGTGCTGAAAGTTGGCTAACAGGTTATTCTGAGTGAGACAGTGCAGGACTTGTTTATATATGCACTTCTCCATGATCTTTGCAAGTGGAGACCGGATGGTTATGAGTCTGTAATTAGACAGTTTGGTAGAGCTGCTGCCTTTATGGAGTGGTATAACATGGATATTTTCCAGATGGAGGGGATGGTAGCTTCAGCTATGACTCTTGATTAAGATGGATATGGAGTATGCTATGGTTTCTGCAGCTTGTTCCAGATACTCAGCAGGGAGAAGATCAGCCAAAAGGGTAGTGGGTTTTAGTTTTTTAATTAGGGTTTGAATAAGAGATGTAGAAACTGGTTGGAAGTTAAAAGAGAGTAGAGAACTGGGTATAGTCGCATTGAATTTAGATGCATCATGAGTTAGTTGACTAGCTAGGTACTGGATGGCCTCTGTGAAGAAACAATCAAAGGTATTTGCCACCTCCTCCAGAGATTTGTGGGTAGAGGCTGAGGGGGTAGGAGTTGAGGATTGACCTGGGTGAAGTAGTTTGTTTATACCTGCCCAGGACTTCTGAGGGTTATTTTGATCAGTCTGTTTTAGATGGTAATAGAAGTTTTTTATCTAGCAAGATAGATTTTTCTGCCCCATTTCTTAGCTGCTGGTATCTAATTTGGTCTACAGGGGCTTTTGTGGTCTACCATTTGGCCCATGTTTTATTTCTGAGTACAATTTTTGATTTGGAGTCTTTTGAAAGCCATGGGGTGACTTTTGTTTTTGTTCTGATAGAGCGTCTAGGCGTATGAGAATCAAGTATGGGGAATGTACACACATATAATATTTATCCATTTGTTTTCATTAGTCTGTAGTTTGCAGAGAGAATTTCTGCATTGCTAACTTGGGGTTGTTGTGTGGGGTCTATAGTAACATTTAGTGAGTTTTTATAAAGTACAGTGACCCTGCCTCCCTTTCTTGTAGTATGATCTGCTCTAAGTATATTATATCCAGGTGGTAGTATTTCATTGTTGGTGGCTGATGGTTTTAGCCAGGTTTCTGTTAGACATAGTATGTCAGCGGAGTGAACGGATAAGAGGGCATGCAGGTTATGCACTTTTATTATTTAAGCTTCTGATGTTTAGATGGCAGACCAGGAAGGATTTAGGAGGCCTATCTATAGTTGGTGTGTTAGTAGAGTCTATAGGAGAGGACGGGCCAGGGTTTGGGTGAATATCCCCAGCAATAGTCAGGTTATGGTGTAAGCTAACCAAAGACCTCAAGAATTTATGTAATAACTTTTGATAGTGCTTGGACTTGGGGTCAATGATACACATAGACTATATAGAACACCTCAGATGAAAAAGTTAGGTCTGAAATATGCACTCTGAACTAGTAAGGGCCTAAGACAGAGCCCTATGGGGCACCCTGACTGTAACCAAGAATTTCACCTGTCCAGTTGCGGTATGATACTTGCCATGTCCTATTTGTAAGTCATGTAGCTATCCATCTTATCAAGAGTACATCAATATTAGTTGTACTAATTTATTGATCAGTGTTTTGTGTATGACCCTGTCAAATGCTGAAGTTAAATCTATATAAATTACATCACAGCACCATTTTTCATTCATACATGTTATTATATTGTTATAAAACATCATGTTAAAGGTGATAATAGATCTATTTTCAACATATGCATGCTGATATATGATTTCAAGTCCCAGCTTATCCAATTCTGACAATAACTTATCAAGTGTTGCCTTCTCCATTATTTTTCCACAACATGAAAGTAGACTTGAGGGTCTGTATGACTCTGGGTTTGTCCTACTCCCCTTTCCCTTAAAGACAGGTTTAATAAGCTCATGTCTCCAACCTTGAGGAATCTTCCCATATTTATATGACCTAGTAATAATAGATATAATGGAAATGTAAATTCTTGCTGAAGTGTTTTCAGGTCATTATTAATTCTGTCTCCTCCCTGTGCTTTGTTTGGATCTAGTTTGCACAGTTCTTTTTCAATATAATTTAATTTGATTTCAGTATCTGAGGTTACCTGGATGTTACTAGGACAACTTATATCCCCTTCTGTGAAGCCAAACTGTTTAGCATAAAATTTTGTAAATGTATCTATAATCTGTTGTTTTTGAGAATAAATTTTAGAATCTATACAGTTTATCAATTTGTATGTCTTTATTCCTTCCACATCTTATATATCTATAAAACGGTGTCCTATTATGCTCAAAATCTTTATATAATTTTCTTCAGATTTTTCTTGATCTTGTCTCACACTATGCTTAATTTCTTTGCTCAGCTTGTTTATTTCAGTTTTCAAAGTTGTAGTTCAACCTCTCTTCACTTTCTTATCATTTTTGTCTCTCGCCTTAATCAGGTATGTTGTTCTTCTGGAAATATATCCCCCTATTGTTGTATGCCTAGATCCTGATGTTAAGCGTTTTTTTTTTTTTACTTTTTGCACTCAAACAGTTTCTCTTTCCATATTTTCCACATTCCGTCTACAGTTTTCCCACAAAACACCTCACTTCAGTTAGTTTTACATAGTGACTGTTTTGCTTCCATTTAATCTGTAATTAACCTTCTGTGCATTGGTTTAGGTTTCCGTTTAGCAGAATTACGTAGCAACAAATAAACCTTTATAACCCCATGATCACTGCACATCAATGGTGGTAAAACTTGACTTGAGGTGACAGTAATTTCTTTAGGAACACAAACAATATCTAGTATGTTTTGTTCCCTGGTAGGTTTTTTTTTTTTTTACAATCTGAAGCAATTGTTGTTGCTGAATATGCATTGTGAATAATTTCCTTACTAATGTTGTTGAATTGATATTATTCCAATTTGTGTCTGGTAAATTTAAGTCCCCAGCTAATATTATTTTTCCCTCCTGTGTTTCATGCACCAAATATATGAATTCCTCTAGGTCATCAGCATTTGACTTTGGTGGTTTATACACTCCAACAATTGTTATATATTCCAGGGTCGTCTTTATTGTCAGAGTTACACAATCTATAGTATTGGTGTTATTGCTGTACATGCAATAATCACAGGTATAATAACTATCTTTAATCCCTATCATAACACCTCCACCTGATTTTTTTATTAGAATGTCTGTTACAGTAAAAACATTTATACCCTGACAGAACTAGTTTCCAATCATTGTTCTTTATCCATGTTTAACAAACAATAACAACAGGAATCTCGTGGAAACGTAGCATATTTTCCAATAAAAAATGTATTATTAATGTTCCTAGCATTAACAGCCACCAGGTATGCATCAAATGCTGTCTATGAACTGATAAATTTTCGGCATGGCTAGTGTTTGTCAAATATTGCAAAATATCTGCTGCAAAAATTCTCTTCCTTGATCTTGACAAATCCACACCATCCTGTCTGAACACATGTATGTCCAAAATTAGGCTTGGATGCTCTATACATTTCTGTTTTTAAAATGGGACATTTTTTCCATGTAGTTATTTACCCAAACAATCTTTTCATTCACGGTGACCTGATTATCCTTTCTATATGTGATTTTATGTCCTAACACCAGTGTAAGCTATATTATCTAAGAGGGCTGTCAGCTCCCTCCTAACAATCAAAGAATCCTTGCAGATAAGATCATTTGTACCAACATTAATAAAAACAGATCTGTACTTCCCTATATTAAGGCGTTCCAAGGCTCGTCTCACAAATTCTATTTTTCCTCCTAGCAAGCATAATGTTGTTCGATGTTCAAAACAAATGTTACTACCGAAACCAAAAAACAAGAAAAAGAGGCCAGGAGCAAGCAAAGTACAATTTGATATAATACATTTAATAAAATGCAATTAGAGACATAAACATGACCAAATAATAAACAAAAATTTAACTATGAAATTTATCCGAAACAAAACTGTCACAACCTCATTGCTAATATAGGAATACATGGTGCTCATCTAATATTCCTACGTCTTCTTAAAATTGGTTTGATAGATGCCCTTTTGTTGAGCCCCCTGCCTTTATCTGCTCTTAATTTTATAATCCAAGTACCTTCTCTACACTCTGTGTAATTCCTAATATCTCCTTCTCGGTTACTAGGAATAATAACTTCCAAGGCTCTAAATAAAAATCTATGTGTCACACCATATTGTGTAATATGTTTAGCCAATGCATTGTGTGCTGAGCCCTTTCTAATGTGATAAATATGTTCAAGTATCCTGACTCTAAAAACCCTGTTGGTTTTCCCAACATAAAATGAAGAACAAGTCTGGCATACAGCTAAATAAACCAAGTGAGATGTCAAACAGTTAGCTGTGGCGGTTGCCTTAAAAATCTTAAGTAAATCCGGGTGAAAGAATTCACTATTTATGTCTATATAACTGCAAAAATTGCAACGACCACAGATTTCAGTATTTCCAACTTCAGACGAGTCTTTATTTTTGGAATAACACAATAGCCTTCTTAAATTCTTCTTATTCCTATACAGGAAGTGTGGTTTCTCTCCAACTATCTTTTTCAAATTGTCATCTGTTTGTAAAATAGACCAATGTCTAGATATGTTATCTCTAATTTCTATATTAATTTAGTGAGTAGATCTATAATTCCAGAGTTGGGGATGGTGTCAAAAGCCTTGGAGAGATCTAGATAGGCTGTGTGAACCACCTTACCCTCGTCTACGGCTTTGGCGACTGCTTCCAAGAAGTCTATCAGGTTTAGGAGAAATGATCTGCCTTTTACAAACCTGAACTGGGTGGGGTCCAGAGTTTGGAGATTACCAGTGTCTTTGTTTATAAGTTCCATGATGAAACATTCCATGGCCTTGCAGACCAGGCTCATTAGGCTAATGGTGCGGTAGTTCCCGGGGTCCATGGTGGCTCCCCCTTTGTGGAGGGGGATAACTGTCACTGTGCACCATTCAGTGGGAAAACAGCCTGAGGTGAGGCTATGATTGAACATGGTGCTTAGGAGGGGTGCCAGTTCATTCTGTAGTTCATGTAGAATGCAGCCTGGGATCTTGTCAGGTCCCATAGATGCTGTGTTCTTGGCTTTGGAAAGTGTGTTTTTTACCTGTGCAGTCATGATTACAGGAACTTTGCATTCATCCTGTATAGAGATGGGCCCTTTAGGGGGTGAGAGGGGGGTAAAGTTAGCACAGAACCTATCTGCCAGGATGTTGGCAATATCAGTTGGTTCTGTATATTTAGTGCCATTGTGCTGTAACTCAGAGCAGATCTGAGTGTTGCCATTGAGATTCTTGACATAGCTATAGAATGCTTTGTGGTTGTCTTTAGAATCAGTGGTGATTTTGTTTTCATAACTAGCTTTGGAGGATTTTATGAGGGATCTCAGCTTCCTATTGAGGCTGACCAGGGAGTTCCTCTAATCGTGGAATTTTACTGTTTTTGCAACAGTTTCTTTCTTCTGTTGTAGAGTTTGTTTATGGCAAGGGACCACCAGATTGGCTTCCTTTTTTTGGAGGATAGCATATTGGTTCTATTAGGGATAGCAGGATCCATGCACTCTATTGTCCATCTGCGTGGGTGTTGTGAAGTTTAACACTTCTGTCTTAAGAAGTGTGAAGTTGGTTTTGGAGAAATTTTTACGATGTTTTTTGTGGATGTCTAGGGTCTAGGCACTGGAATTTATGAATTCCAGAAAATGTTGAGCAAAAGAGTTGGTACATGAGTAGTTTTCCCAGTTAATGGTGGGTAGTTGAAATTGCCCATTGTTAGGGTGTTGGGTTGTAGCCTAATATTTTCCAGTGTATCAAGAAAAGAGGAGTATAGACATACGCACACATATTTACAAAATACACACTCATGTAAAGTACCTAAACCTTTTCAAGCATCTAGCAGGTGGTTTGCACAGCACAGAGATACATCTGAAAAAAAGATGTAGGGTTACCACCTGTCCCACTTTGCGAGGGACAGTCCCTCTTTGGGCAGTTATGTCCTGACAAAAAATTGGAAAAATGGCAAATGTCCTGAGATTTTAGGACAAAATTATTCCCTATATTTTATGTAATAGTTTCATAAAACAGTTATTCTGTATCTAAAATACCTAAATGTTATAAAAAACAGAATAAGCAACTAAAATGCTACTAGAATAAGCTTTTATTTAGGCAAAAAAGTTAAGTTCTAACCTTTGTACTGACCGTGGGTATGTATCGGCATGTAAAATCTGATGTTTGTACCAAAAATGTCCCACTTTGGCCATTTGAAAAGGTGGCAACCCTAAAAAGATGCAGGCGGTAAAAAAAATAAAAATCAGCAGTACATCTGATCTGGTTTCTTATAGATTTTTTAATGAACTGGAATTAATCGTTTTTGTGACAAAATGTGTAAGTTAATTCCAGATATTTCTGGTGTAGTTTCTGAAGAGGGTACCGTCATAAAGTTGTTAGTTCTCTGTAAAACATTGCAAGAATATCGAGCCCTTTATACAGATTTCAGAATGTGCTGTTCAGTTTGTAGGCTACACTATCAGACTTCTTATTGTTCATTAGAAGCAGACAAATAAAACATCAGTCTTTAGTGTTCAAACAATTAAATAGAAATACTTTGAAAACATAAATCATTTTACCTAGTGCCTTTCAAAATATTAACTGATGAATGTACTAGTAGACAAGTATTTAAAAAAAAAAGAAAAACTATGGCAGGATATAACATTTGTGACTTGTTTTTTTTCTGCCAGAAATGAAATTCCTACAGATATAAGCGTAAATCATATCACCCTTAAAACCAATTTAACAATTAAAATTCTTCTCAAATTTGTACAGATACGGGAATAATTCATCTGGTGCTTGAAACTTCTTTTAATTGTGGAAATTCTGATAAAAAATAAAAGTGAAATAAAAAGACTGCGGAAGTGAAGAGAAGTGCATTCCAATTTGAGAGACCAAAATACATAAGGAATAAATGATAATGAGTCAGTAGATGTGCTGTGGGAAGGTTTTGCAGCTATATTAATAAGGAAAACAAGACGGTAAAAGATGAAGAAAGAGACATCTGTATTAAAATATTAAATGCTATGATCGAGAAAATGTACTCTCTCAGCAAATATAAAAATAAAACTAATTTATGTGGAATACAAGACACTGTGTTGAAATCAACATACAAAGTAAAAAAGAAATAGCAAACAAAATATATTGATTAGTGCTGTGACAAACAAAATATATTGATTAGTGCTGTGACAAACAAAACATATTGATTAGTGCTGTGACAAACAAAATATATTGATTAGTGCTGTGACAAACAAAACATATTGATTAGTGCTGTGACAAACAAAATATATTGATTAGTGCTGTGACAAACAAAACATATTGATTATTGCTGTGACAAACAAAACATATTTATTAGTGCTGTGACACACAAAATATATTGATTAGTGCTGTGACAAACAAAAATTCTTATATAGTTATATAAAGAAAGCTAGAGCGTGACACAAGAATATTGTTCATAATGTACTGATGAATTTTTCGGCTTTTTCTTTTTTAATGTTTGGTGATGGAGAAAAGCAGCCTATGGTTAAATTGAAAGAAAAGATATTCATGCCCAACTAATTCTGAGGAATATGTAAAAATAAAAGCAAACAAAATCTGTAAAAACCTAAAACTACAAAACAGCCTTGGGCAACACAGGATAATAAATCAGGAAATTTGTTATAATTAGGTTAAGAGTTAAGGATATAAGCAGTTGCTTTTTAATAGCCATTTAGGGACAGAAACTATTCCTTAAACTGATAAGGAAAGAAACGAGATGCCACCTGGGAAGAACAAAACGACAAACAGATGCATAGAGTCTGTGTCCCTGGAAGTCTGCTGAGTATAGATCGAAAGCTGATGAAGAGATGGCATCAATGTCCTATTGTAAGAAGAGCTGCAAAAATGTAATGCTAAAGAAAACATGTCAACATGCATGAAAGGGAAGGCCTAGTTAGAAGTGATGTAAAACGTTTTATGTCCAATTGTACACAGAGTAGATGAATAATTCCAAATAAATGCTATTTACCTGGAATTCCCTGATATGGCAGCTTAGCATATACTTTGTAAAAGTAATAAATACTGGAGTTAATGGCTTGTTAGTATGACTTATAAGAAGAACATAGGTAGCTAGAATGCTTAATGAGTTGAGAAAATCAAATAATTTAAGTAGAGATGTTCTATTAGCTTGACTCGTATCAATTCATATTTACACAGTGACTGTTATCTTCCCTCATACAAAGCAGGAAAATATGCAGACGCTATAACAATAGCTAGAAAATCTGAACAAGATATAACTTTCATTTGCATACAACTTGAACTATCTCTACACACACATTCAATAGAAAACCAAAGAAAGTACAACAGCTGACTTTTAGTGCCAGTATTTAACAGGATATCAGACTGGGGTCAGAATTAAAAATAAATATTGGTACCCAGGAATTGCTATTCAAAATGACTTTATGGAAAGCCATGTGGCTAAAGTATGTAACAGAGTTCAATGCTATTAGTCAGCACCCTGGACTACTTAACATGATAGGCCACTCCCGAGTCAGCACCCTGGACTACTTAACATGATTGGCCATTCCCCAGTCAGCACCCCGGACTAATTGACATGAGAGGCCACTTCCCAGTCAGCACCCTGGACTACTTAACATGACAGGCCACTCCCCAGATATTACTAAGTAACAGCGTAATTAGACTGTAAGGAAAACTAGCCAGGACTGAGCAAATCAGGAAACAGATAGCTAGAAACCTAAAGTGTGTAGGACATTTAAAATAAGCAGACAAGTCTGTACACCAAACAAACTTACTGGATCATAGAATGAAATTGGGTAACCTAATTGTATGATATAAGGCACGGAAAGATTTAGACCTTTTTTGAAAATCTGGGTTTGCTATGTCAACAATTTAATTTCAATGTGATACCAGGGCATACCAGGCAAATATCACAGGCTACACAACTGGAACAATCCTCCTCCTTCCACCAAATCTATATCTAAAATAACACAGATTATGACTCTTTTAGATACTGAAATAGGAAGTCATATCAAAAAGGGTGTTAATGAAAGACACAATGGGAATTTTTTTGTCTAATCCTTATGTAAATATGTAGTCGGCAGCTTTGAAAGCATGAGAGAGAATTCTACATCTGCACTTTTTGAAGTCTCCTATTTTTACTAATTTAACATTAATCAATTGTAATTAGAAAAGGTTGCATCTCAGCTCTTCCCTTTTTCAGTGACCTAACAGGTCTCCCTGCTCTTATACTGGCTGTAAAGTCATCACTTCTCTGCATAACAACAGGGCCATTATCTTTTCTACGCCTTTCTTACAATATTCTGTTTCTGTCTAACTCCCATTCAGCACTTCATTCAATGTTCTCATGTAATCTATACACAGCCTTTTTAGAGAGGTGTGCCTCTTTTAATGTTATGCACCTGTACATTTTAAGTACTGCTTTGCCACTAAATGTTTTTGTAATTTTAATGTACCTGAGCTTTGTAAATTTATCTTTTTCTTTTATTAGGCTTATACCTTTGCATACGCAAATTCTTTGAAAAGTTTTTCTTTTGCATTATACTATGCTTTCACAGCGTGGATGAGACTAAAATAGATCCACATGCATCAATGTTTTACCCAATCAACAAATCTAAATAGCTAAATGGGTAAAGAAATAGATTTCTATACAGGCTTTACACACATCTATGTAACCCATACAGACACATATAATTCTCCCAGAACTGTTTTACAGAGAAAACTCTGAATTTTTTAGTTCACAATACAGATTTTTAAACTTTACACAGTTACTGCTGGTAGAACTTAAGTTTTCATCTGCTTATAGGCATCCTGTTTCATTGTTTCCCTCTTGTTATCTGTCATTAGTAATGGCAGCATGGTTCCTTAACTGTCATCAGTAATGGCATCATAACTGTTTATCTGTCATCACTAATAGCAGAGTACTTCCTTACCTGTCATCAATAATGGCAGCATGGTTCCTTATCTGTCATCAGTAATGGCATCATAGCTGTTTATCTGGCATCACTACTAGCAGGGTGCCTCCTTATCCATCATCAGTAATAGCAGGGTGGTTCCTTAGCTGTCATCAGTAATGGCAGTGTGGTTCTTTACCTGTCATCAGTAATGGCAAAATGGCTTTTTATCTGTCTTCAGGTAATGGTCGCATGATTCCCTTACCTGTCATCAGTAATGGCACCATAGGTGTTTACCTGTCATCAGTAATATCATTGTAGCTGTTTATCTGTCATCACTAATAGCAGGGTAGTTCCTTACCTGTCATCAGTAATGGCATCATGGCTCCCTTATCTATCCTCAGTAATGGCAGGGTGGTTCAATATCCATCATCAGTAATGGCAGTGTGGCTCCTATCTGTCATCAGTAATGGCAGTGTGGCTCCCTTATCTATCCTCAGTAATGGCAGGGTGGTTCAATATCCATCATCAGTAATGGCAGTGTGGCTCCTATCTGTCATCAGTACTGGCAGTGTAGCTCCTATCTGTCATCAGTAATGGCAGTGTGGCTCTTTATCTGTCTTCAATAACATGGTTCCCTTACCTATTATCAGTAATGGCAGTCTAGTACATTATCTAGACTTTCTCGACTAGTTTAGACCAGTATACAGGCATTGCTGTATTCTGGGCTGTGGTGTAGTTCCTGTGTTGTCCATTACCTTACTTGGATAGAAGGAAGTTTCTTTGCTCACCAGTGGGAGTGGGGAGCCTTGAGCAGCCTACCTGTCCTTGGGGGAAGTGACTTCAGCACAAGAAGCTGTTAGTAATTGGTTGTTTGGGACCATTCCTAGCTCTTTTGTAGTTCACTGCTTAAAATCCGCCTCTGGGCATTTTTTTTCTGGCTATACTGCTCAGACAAGCTCCATGTGGGTTTACAGAGTGGTCCTAGCAGCAAGGAACTCGAAAAAGTGACTACCTTCTGGATTTAAGTATCTTTGCTTTTTTTCACTGAAAATAGCTTCTGCTGTTTACTTTGTACTAGCCTGAACTGTTTTTTTACTGATTACTGCATTTATTTTAAAATCTGCACTTAAAGTTACGTTTAGTCGAATTTAGTCGAAAGTTTCCTTGTTTGTTTAATTGAACTGTGGAGGCTGCCCACTAAAGTGTGCTAGCCTGTGTAACTAATTTATCACTGTCTCTGCATTTTCTGTGTATTTCTGCAAAAAAAACAAAAAAATAATCCTTGTTTTCCTGCCTTTCTCGACTAGTTTAGACCAGTATACAGGCATTGCTGTATTCTGGGCTGTGGTGTAGTTCCTGTGTTGTCCATTACCTTACTTGGATAGAAGGAAGTCTCTTTGCTCACCAGTGGGAGTGGGGAGCCTTGAGCAGCCTACCTGTCCTTGGGGGAAGTGACCTCAGCACAAGAAGCTGTTAGTAATTGGTTGTTTGGGACCATTCCTAGCTCTTTTGTAGTTCACTGCTTAAAATCCGCCTCTGGGCGTTTTTTTCTGACTATACTGCTCAGACAAACTCCACGTGGGTTTACAGTGTGGTCCTAGCAGCAAGGAACTCGAAAAAGCGGCTACCTTCTGGATTTAAGTATCTTTGCTTTTTTTTCACTGAAAATAGCTTCTGCTGCTTACTTTGTACTAGCCTGAACTGTTTTTTACTGATTACTGCATTTATTTTAAAATCTGCACTTAAAGTTACATTTAGTCGAATTTAGTCGAAAGTTTGCTTGTTTGTTTAATTGAACTGTGGAGGCTGCCCACTAAAGTGTGCTAGCCTGTGTAACGAATTTATCACTGTCTCTGCATTTTCTGTGTATTTCTGCAAATAAAACAAAAAAACAAAAAAATAATCCTTGTTTTCCTGCCTTTCTCGACTAGTTTAGACCAGTATACAGGCATTGCTGTATTCTGGGCTGTGGTGTAGTTCCTGTGTTGTCCATTACCTTACTTGGATAGAAGGAAGTTTCTTTGCTCACCAGTGGGAGTGGGGAGCCTTGAGCAGCCTACCTGTCCTTGGGGGAAGTGACCTCAGCACAAGAAGCTGTTAGTAATTGGTTGTTTGGTACCATTCCTAGCTCTTTTGTAGTTCACTGCTTAAAATCCACGTTTGCACGGCTTTGCGCGGTCGTGCGCCCGGTTAAACTTTTTCTGGCTCCGCCAAGTCTGCTCTTCAATTTTTCCCTTAGAACTGTTCTACTTGCAATCTAAACAGCCTATAAACTATCTGAAAAGCTCAGCACTTGCTCCTAAAGCATTTTGTATACAGGTAAAGCACTCTTAAACAAACAAAAGTACTTCATTCACCTAAATTCTGTTGAGTACCCATTTCCCTATAGGTCCTTTCTGACTCAGTTACACAGCAATCTTTTTCACTATTTCTAGCATTTCGAAGGGTCAGTTGCTGGCGTCCTCTCCTGTTCAGCTGGTGAATCTGGGAATCTTGAGGCAATGTTACAATTGCCTCATGTACACAGACAACCTTCTCCTCCTCCCAACAAATACAAATATATGCGAGAGATGCAACTATATAGCCAAACTGGAGGCTGAGCTCTCTCAATTCAGTACTGGCAAGACCAGTCAGGAGGAGAAGGTAACCACACACACCACAAACCCAGTCTCACATAGAACTATCACAACTGCAAACCAAACACATAAACACACAAAAACATATGGCTCTGATTAAAAATCTACCAAAACAACAGAGGCCTCCAAAGCAGACACCCAAGCAACCACCACCTCAAGACATAGCACATGCAACACATAGTTCACAAAGTCAGTGTGCTAAACAGTCACAGCCCTTAAGGCCAAACAACATGCCAGACAAACTTGTAATAGGTGACTCCATAGTCAGGCACACTGACGTCTCGCTCACCAGACTGAACAAGGAGAGGGTCACAGTAAGCTGCCTGTCGGGAGCTAGAATCCACCACATAACACAAGCACTCAGGTCACTCCACAGCAAGTACAAATATGACTCAGTCATTGTACATGCCGGTGTGAACGACCTGAGACGTACCTCCCTGGACTACATGAAAAGAGACGTAGAGGAGCTCTCTGATTATGTAGCCCAGGCCGGTATGACCCTGACCCTGAGCAGCATCTTACCCTCACCAAGAATGATGCCACAGTACAAAGACAAAATGATCAGTTTTAACAATTGGCTTAATTACTGGTGTCATTCTAAGGGGATCCAGTGTCTGTCTGCTTGGGATGACATGCTTGACAAGCCACGCTGCTTCGCAAGGGATGGCTTGCACCTGTCACCCCTGGGCTTCCAGATATTGGCCAAGGCTCTTGCCACCCCCATAGTGCCTTTTTAGGCAAGGCTCAAATGACAAACCTACCTCCCTAGAAAACACAAGTGGAAAAAAACTAAGGGTAATGCTGCTCAGTGCCAGAAGTCTAAACGTCAAGATGCACGCCCTCAAAGCCCTCCTCAGTATGGAGAACACTGATGTCTGTGCAGTGACTGAAACCTGGTTCAAGACTCCTGAGAGCACCCCAGCACTATCAGGTTTTACCTCATATCATGCTTTCCGGCCCCAAAACTTGGACCGAACCACAAAAGGAGGGGGAGTATCCATTTTTATCAAAGATACCCACACCTCCAGGTTAGTGGCAACTTATGAAGCATCGGAGACTATCCAGATGCAACTAACCATAGGCAAAACTGCCTTACAGTTTGTAGCATGCTACAGACCACCCTCTCAAACTCAGGAACCCCACACAGCCTTCCTGAAGACACTGGAGAGTATGAATGTCTCTCCAAATACCATCATTTTGGGAGACTTCAACTACCCAAACATAGACTGGGAACATTACTCAAGCCCCAACACCCTAGCCCAAAGGTTCCTAGAATTCATAAACTCAAATGCAATGGAACAACTCGTCACCATTCCCACAAGAGGAGACAATATACTAGACCTGATCATCACAAACATGGGGACAAAATGCTCCACACCGGAAGTACATCCCTCTTTGGTAAGATCAGACCATAAATTAATCTCACTGGAAATCCACATCCCGACCCACCCCCTGCACAAAAGACCACAGTGAAGAACTTCTCAAAAGCAAACTTCACACTTCTTAAGACTGAAGTGGTATCCTTCAAGGCCCCTGGGCCAGTGGAAACCACAACCCACACTGCTGAATCCTTTGCAAATGCCTTCTATGGGCACCTTCAAGAATGCATGGATCATGCAATCCCAAATAAAACCAAGACCCATTCCCCAAAGGCAGGCCGGTCTGGTGGACCCCAGCCATAAACAAACTTTACAACAGGAGGAGGAAGCTACTACATGACAGAGCAAAATCCCTAAAAGGGAAGGCATCTCTGATCAGTACTAGCAAAAAACTACAATCACTCATAAAATCATCGAAGGCCAACTTTGAGAGAAAAATCGCAAAAGACACAAAAGACAATCACAAGGCCTTCTTTAGCTATATTAGAAACCTGGGTGGAAACTCCCAGATATGCTCAGAGTTAGTCCAAAATGACACAAAATACACTGAACCCACTGACATTGCCAACATTCTGGCAGACAGGTTCAGTGCAAATTTCTCCCAAAAGGAGAAATAACTATCCCAGCAGAGTGTAGTCTCCCTAACATCTCAGATGCCCAGGTGAGAGCCACCATCTCTAAAGCTAAAAACACAGCATCAATGGGACCGGATGGTGTCCCGGGCTGTGTGCTACATGAACTCCAAGAGGAACTAAACCCACACATAAGGCTGCTGTTTAATCTTAGCCTTACTACAGGATACATACCCAAAGAGTGGCGTACGGCAACAGTGGTCCCACTTCACAAAGGCGGTGCTTCTACGGACCCTGGAAATTACCGCCCCATAAGCTTGACGAGCCTGGTCTGCAAAGCTATGGAGAGGATCATTGTGGAACTCATAAACAAGGACATTGGGGACCTGCAGACATTGGATCCTGCCCAATTTGGCTTTGTCAAGGGCAGATCCTGCCTTTTGAACTTGGTCGACTTTTTTGAAACAGTCACTAAGGCCATTGATGAGGGCAAGGCAGTTCACACAGCCTACCTTGACCTTGCAAAAGCCTTTGACACACTACCCCACTCGGGCATCATAGACAAACTCACCAGCTTAAATGTAAACCCATATGTCACAAGATGGGTTGCAAACTGGCTCAAGGACAGAACCCACAGGGTCAGAGTTGCTGGAGCTATGTCAGACTCTAAGCCAGTCACAAGCGGTGTCCCACAGGGCTCAGTCCTGGGACCCCTCTTGTTCGGCATTTATTTTTCCGAGGTACAGGCAAACATAGGAGGATTGTGGCTGACAAAGTTCGCAGATGACTGCAAACTTGGCGCCATAATTGATACTCCAGCGGACACAAACATCCTTCAGAGAGGCCTCATAGAAATGGATAATTGGTGCCAGAGCCATGGCCTTAAGCTGAACGCCAAGAAATGTATAGTCATACCCTTTGGGAAAAACAAGGTACCGACAAATTACCACATAGGCGGTAATCCATTAAGTACGGAAGAGGTAATCAGGGACCTAGGGACCCAGGTTGACAGTAACCTCTCATTTGACACTCACATTGCCAAAGTGGTTAGGAAGACCTTCTATATTGCCCACCTTATCATGAAGGGTTTCACATCTAGATCAAGAGAGGTCATTGTGCCCCTGTACTCTTCTCTTATCAGGCCAATGATTGAGTACAATGCCCCATTTGGGATGTATCTCACCCGACACC